>NW_005842541.1:229888-256366 GCF_000455745.1 Alligator sinensis
GGGCAGAGAGCAAAGACAGCTGGTGGAGAGTACAGGGTAGTCTGTGGTGGGGCAGGATGTGGAGGGAAGGGGCTGAGCTGAGTCTGTGGTAGGGTGCTTGGGCCCTGCCTTCCTACGCCCTGGGCTCTGGGTCCCGTGCTATGCTGGTTGTGCTTCTCATTCCCTTTCTCTCTTTCTCACTCCATCTCTCTCTCTCTCCTGAGCCTTTCCAGAAGAGCACTCCCCAGAGCTCTGTAAAATCACCTCCCTTTCTTGGCGAAGGTAACAGCCTCTGCACTGTTTCTGCCTGGCCCAGGCTGGTGCCCTTCATCCACACCCTCTGGGAGACCTCCCCCACCTCCCTGGCACATGGCGGAGGGCTATGGGGCTGCAGTCAGGGACCAGACATCTCCCTGTGGGGAGGTGTATGCGGGGTGAGGGGTGTCCTACTTGGGTGAGAGGCTTTTCTGAACTTCCTCTGGCTCCTCCATCAGCTCCCATGGGGAGGTGCTAGGACATCAGAGCCTCTGTTGCCAGCACACTCTGGACTAACCCTGCTATGGGCTGGGCACAGCATCCTGGAGCTGCTGGAGCAGCATGTTTACAGTCTGGGGTCTCCGTGGTAAAGTGGGGAGTGGACATGTGCACTCAGCTGTGTTTTCTGTGGTGCTCATGCACGGAGGTGCCAGCCTCAGGCCTCCTTCACCTTCATGGGCGAAGGCACAACCCCAGCTTGTGTGTGTGCATGCAGGTGTCCTGACAAAATGTCACACCTGCCCCATGCATGCTCTGGTGGCAAGGGCACCAGCATGCCCAGTAGGAGTACCAGGGTGGGCACTTGGGACCCTTGCATTTACCTCAGTGAGTCCAAGGCAGGGTACCTTGAGATCCTTTCAAGGGTTCTGTAGGGTGCCATGCAATGTTAGCCCTGCCAGGTTTGCAAACATGATTTATAAGGTAAACTCAACCGTTTCGACCTGTTGTGGGCTTCCAGGGTCCTTGCAACAGAAGAATTGCTCTGTTATTTTTATGTGATCAAAATAAATGAGCAAAAGCTAAGAGCTGGCACATTCTGAGGGAGGCTTTGACTCTTCTGATGGGGTCCTTGACTCCAAAATGGCTGGAACCCTCCTGCTCTACTTCTGGCCTGCTCAGCCATGGAGAAGTGGCCTTTGACGGCTACCAGTGAAACTGCAGGTAGTTCTTGTGCGGTAGTCCCATCTGCACCACTGCACAGGCAGCTCTAGAACATGTCTGAATGGCAGCGCTGGCAATAGCAGTACCAGGGGTGGCTGCTCTGGGCGCAGCTCTGTGCTGGACCCTGATGCACAGGGGGGTAGGGGGCAGGATGGGCACTTTGGGAGGCCAGCTGGGCCAGCAGAGGTGTACCACATGTGCTGCTTGAGGTGCCCCTTGTCTCCTCTTTGCAGGGGCACTAGCTTGCTTCTCTGACGCCCACCCCCAGGTAACCTCCTGCCTCCTTCCAGCCTCCTTGGCAAATGCCTCCAGCTGGTTTTGTGCTTTCTCCGATGGCAAATGCCTCCAGCTGGTTTTGTGCTTTCTTTCCAGGTGAAATCCCAGCGGGCACTTCCCAGCCCTGCCATTGCATGAGCCCGGCTTGCCAGGAGCCAGGAAGAAAGAGAAGCCATCCCAACTCCTTGCTGCGGCAGGAGGAACGGAGCAGGCCTGGCTTCATTCACCTTCGCGGCTACTGAGCCCCCACCCCTGCTTCCCACCCAGCAGGCATGGCTCTGTGGCAGTTCTCAGGAACACAGCACTGCCCTTCCCTGCTGTGGTGTGCTGATCCCTTCTCCTGAGCGAGGCTTTGGAGTCTTCCAGATCACGCTGGAACCTAATTATTCTGCATGTGACTTAGCCCGCAGCTGTTTCTGGCTTGTCCACAGGGGTAGGCTGCTTGGATGAGTCACTGCTAGGGCTGGCAAGGGGCATCTGGCAAAGGTGCTTTCCCACCAGCTATGCCATCACCCACATGGACAACCACTCGCAGCAGCAGTGCCCTTCAGCTGTGTGGCCACAGGCTAGAAGGCTGTCTGGAGACCCACCACCCACCTGGTGGGCCCGACTATTACTGCACCATACTACTGAGTGATGTGTGTGCTGGGGAGACGTGGCAGGAAGGTGCGTATGTCTCCTGACCTGCTGCCTCAATGCAGCACCTGCTTTGGCTATACCAGCTTTGAGCAGTTTGTTTGAGAGCTGTAGCTTCCTGAGGGGCATTATTGAAGTAGCTGTCACCACGGGCCCAGGAGGATCATGTAACATTAAGGCTGCACATACCCTGCTGTAGGAAGATGAGCCCTGGCGAGGCTGCACTTAGCTGGCTGCAGGGAATCTAGCATTGCTTTGCCTCTGCAAGGTGTGACGGGGCCAGGAGACTCCACACCAGGGGGTTTGGGCACAGCTGTCCCTTCAGTCCCCAAGGCTGAATTGCTGTAGAGCCCGCAGGGGGTGGTGAATGGGACAGATGGCTGGTCAAGCCACTTGTTCAGCTCGGGCCTCCTGTTCACGTGGAAGCTGCAGAACTTAGCACCGCCTGTAAACAGCCTCCAGAGGCCCGATGGCAGCCAACCCTTGCTTGCAGCATGTCTGTGCTCATAGGATGTGTATATATTGTAGCTGCGTCGTGCAACAGGGGCTGGGGTGCCTATGATGTGTCCTAGCAACCGTTCTAATGCAGCAGGCCTCCCGCTGAGCCAACTCGGCTCCCATTTCGGGAAGAAATAAAGATGTAAGAAATGAAGTGTTTCCTCCCTGATCCCAGCAAGTCCCCAATAAACTCATCTTTTTTTAAATATTGGCTTCTGTAGTTTTTGGCCTCTGAGGAGCTGTGGGGCAGTGGCCACCAAACAGCTTTTTGTCTATTGTGTGGGATGCTCTGCCCCTGCCAGGGCTGAAAATGCCTGTGATGCTCCGAAGGTAGGGCTGGGCACTGCTCCGTCACCAGTCCCCTGCAGCAAACAAACCAGTGGTAGCTGAGCTTGAAGCTGGCCTAGTTCCCCCGAGCTCTGGCTCTGTCCACCCACACGGTCCCTTCTCTCACACTCCACCGCCATGCAGGGGCTCAAGAGCACATGGCAGGTCATGGGGTCCCTGGTTGGGCTTAGGCACATGTGGCCCAATGCCTGCAATGTCCTACCCCTCCACAGCATTTTGAGGTAGGACATCCAGGAAGCCAGCTCCTGCCTCTGCCTGTCCCACCCCAGCCCCCCATCGCAGGTTAGTTTGTCATCAGCAAAGCTGTTGCAGGGAAGCATCCAGCCCAGCAGGTCAGGTAACACTCACTACCTCCTACCCTTCCTGGGCACATCAGTCCCTCAGGCCCCAACAGCCCAGGCTCTGCACTAACTCTGATACCAAACTTTATTCAAGTCACATCTCTGTGGAAACTCAAAAGCATTGCTAGACAAGGTACATCCAGTGGAAAAAGGACTCCTGTATCCTGTTTGCAGCCACTTGGGGGCCAGACATCTTGCCAGCGCTCCCTCCAGAAGGCCCTTACCAACGACAGGAGCAATGCCTGCAGCAGCAGCAGTGGGTGAGGCACAAGTCCCTGCTTCGTGCACTCAGGAACAGCTACCTGGGTTCCTCCTCCCACCCTGCTTGTGGGGATGAAAGGCTGACCTGGCCCAGGACATGGTACCTGGCTGACAGGTCCTAAGTACTCACCAGCTCTTCAGCTCCCTGTGAAGTGGGACACAGGCCAGGCCCCTCCTCAATACTGTCCAGCTCAAGCAGGTGCCCCTCAGCAGAAAGGCTCTGACTCCTGCTCCATAGCACCAGCCAGGGGGTAGGAATCCCAGCAGCTGGCAAGGCCTGCAACACTGCATCTTTGCAAAGCTGAGACCCAAGCCCCAGTCTTCAGAACACAAGTTAACTCTTAGTTGGGAGGGGGTCAAATGATCAGGCTACTAGAGTGCAAGCAGCCCAAGTTCTCCTGCCAGGGCTTGTGTGGTGTGCAGCAAGGAGATAACCCCCAGCTCCTGGTGCTGTTTATTACCAGTAGCAGGACCCTGAACAGCCGCTGTGTCCAGTTTGGGCAAGCAGAAAAGCAAGGGCCAGGGCCCTGGATTCCAGTATGCAAGGAAGTTACATGCAGCCCCCACCCCCAGTGCAGCAGTGGGAGCCAGTTATTCCACAAGTCAACCTCCATCTTACTAAGAAAGCTCTGTCTACCAGGGGGTGGTGAAAGAATGAGGGGGCTCGCTCCTCTTCCAACACAGAAGGGATTCAAGGGCTTGGTAATAACAGCGATGTGGGCCTTCATGCTCCCCCAGAGTGGAGTTGCCCACTGGCTGGAAGGACAGGAACCAAGCACCAGCAACTGTGGTTCAAAGCCAGGCTTGTGCTGTGAGCAGCCAAGCAGCAATAGGGACCTAAAGCCCAGGGATCTGGGCCCTCAGCTTGGGTCAGCAGCCCTCTGCTGTTGGGCAGGTTCAGGCCAGTGTGGTCAAAGCTATTGCCTTCCCCTGGCATTGACCTTTCCTGCAATTCCCTGGGAAGTAACACCAGGAAGCATGCTGGCCCTGATCCTTCCGATAGCTGCGAGTCTGTGGTCACACTGGCATCACTGCTGGCACCAGAACCAGCAGTGCAGCTCAAAGGAGTCTCCCATGTGTTCTGTAATACTTCCTCCAACACAGACCCAGCAGCAGGGAGGACAACAAATATTATAATAAATACAACAGAGAAGATGCCTGTCACTGTGGCACTGCTCCAGCAAGAGGGAGGCAGCTTCCTGAGGGCCAGAGGCAGAGTCCTCACTCCAAGCCAAGCAGAGAAGGCAACAGTCCGTCCCACCCACATCGGGAGTTTCGTGCTCTGGCATCTTGCTCTGGATTAGGTGAAACTCGCCGCTGTGTGGTTCAATTTGGACAGGGAGCAGCCGTGGGTCTGTCCCGACAGGTCCGCTGGTGGAAAGCACTCTCCAGTCCCTAGGTGTTCGTCTAGCCATCACACAAAGCAGCCTCCACCCAGGGAAACACTCCAGCGGGACAGGGCAGAGGCAGGGTAGGGAGCTCTCCTAGTGACAAGTAAAGTGCAACTGCATACAATGGCAACACGCAACCCCCTCCCCCAACCCACTGGCTCCAATTTTGAACCTGGCACAGGCTTAGCCCGAAGTGCTGAAGTGCTTGTGACAATGGCACTCGCTGAGTGTTTCTTCAGAATGACAGAATTACGAAGGCCAGGGTGAAATGCAAGCACTATCCCTCCTCCACGAAGAAGAGACTCCAAAGCCAGGTAGGTCTCTCTCACCCCCACTGCTCCTGCTCTGAGACTGGCCAGAGGCATGGCCAGCACCTTCAGGGACAACAATGAATACAGACATGGGGGGGAAAGGCTTGGAGACAGGAGACCTCCACAGGGGACACTGCCCACAACACTACCATGGGCAGGAGACTGCGCAGAGCAGCTCCCTGCCCAAGGACCCCAGAGCTGTGCTCCAGAAGCTAGCAAGGTTCTTTGGGTAGATGTGATATATCTTTTATTAGACCAACTGAGTCTAATAATATTAGACTAACTGAGTCTCCAGAAACAAGAGAGTTAGGATTTCAGCTCCTCAGGAGAACTCTAATGTGACAGTTGGAAAACATTCACAGCTCCACCCAAAGCCCACTGGAGTCAACAGGAGCCTTTCCACTGACCTCAAGGGCTTAGAAGCTGGTTCTCAATACAAGGGCTGCAGTTACCTGGGGAGACGAGCCTTTGACCCATGCTACTAGCTTGCCCAATACTTCAAAGTGGCTGGGACAATTTCTTCCTTAAGAGTGGGGCTCTCCTCAAACAATCCACTGCTTCTAAGCTACAGGCCCCACACTGCCCTGGGGAACTGCTATCACCTGTCACCTGGAAAAATCCAAGACACTGCCTAACAACTAGGCCCTGGAGCCCTAGTGGCCATAAACCAAGCCTGGATTCTCCCAGGGAATGCTTCTGGCAGGGAAGGGGAAAGGAGAGAGCTCCACCTCTATCCCACTCTGGGCTCTGCTCTGCACTGGGTGGGGAGGCTGGGTCAACCCTGGACTCTACTGTGGGACATCATTCCTGGATTCCAACCAGGTCATCTGGTTTCAGGGTGGGCACAGGAAGCTCAGGGAGAAGAGGACAAAAAAACCCTGGTATTCCACTCCTGGGGGCTTCTGAAACAGTGTTTGGGCTGCTGGGAACAGAGGCCCTTCTCCAAGAGTGCTGACAAGGGTATGAGGGTGCATGACATGGCACTGCTCCTGCAGGCAAGAGCAGGAGGGAGTGGTTGAAGCACTTCCAGTTGCGTGGAGGTTGGAATTTATGGTTGAACATGGAGACCTGGAAGCTTTGAGGTAACAAAGACCATCCCAAGGAACACAGCGAAGCCAGAGGCCCCTGCAGCCAGGATGCTACAGAAGGGTTAAGAATCAAACCTCCCCAAGAGAATACCGAGAAGGAAGAGCTCTTGGCCCCAAGCAGGACCAGGCTCATCCTGGGCTTTCATCTCTGCCAGGTTCAAGGCAAGAGCCAATTGCCTAGTGTACCATATACCCGTGGCCCAGTGTGTGCAGACAAAGTGGCATTTCTCATGTCCTACATGGCGAGAGGGCCAGGCCCTGCTCAAATAGGCTTGTACAACAAGGTGGTGACATACTTCTTCTTGTAGCGGTGAGTGGCACTGAGCACCATCACGCCATCCTGCAAGAGAGGACACCAAAGCATTACCTTGGACCCACAGGCTGTATGCACACCTGGGAGCGCCCCAAAGAGGGCAGGGACAGTAAGACATGGAGAGGACATGCTGAGATGGGGAATGACAAGAGTCACTGAAGTGAAGAAATGGAAGTTAATGTGGCAGGAGGAGCTGCAGGGGAGACTGCTTTTGTGCTAGTGCTGTGGAGGTGCAGGGAGAGACCAATGCTGGACAAGCAGGGGAAGAGGGTGTGGCAAGTAGGAAGAAAAACTGGGGAAAGCCCAAGGAGGGAGATTTGGAATGAGGTCTTAATGGCTATGTAATAAGTCACTGGATACCCCAATCTGACTGCTCGGGACGAGGTGGGAGAGTACAACATTGGGCAGCTCCTGTGCCCTGGAAGGAAGTGGAGAGATGCTCAGAGGCAGAGTTTGATCATGTCACCCCCTACAGAGGTTCTCCTAAAGAGCAGACCAGGCTTTTATTTTCAGTTGGGTTGTTAGCTGAGCCCTGTGTTTTTCTATCAGGGGCTTTCAGGCTTGGAGGTGCTGCCTGGGCACAGAAGAACTGAAATTCAGGCTGCCGCTGAAGACCACATCACTGGGAAATACTACTTATCCCTTCCAGCTGGCAAGCAGCAGCAAAATCCCAAGGCAACTGAGCACAGAGAGGGTGGGATTAAAAAACCTACCCCTACAGTGACTGCCATGTATTTGGGTGCTGACACCCAGGCACACCCCTACGCTGGTACTCAGGACAAACTCCACTGAGTTTGTGCACTGAGAGCCACATCACAACAGCTCAGGCAGCAGAGCCAGGAGCAGAGTTGTAGCTTTTCCTGGGCCTTTACAGTGCACATTACATAGGAGAGCTTCCCTGGATGACTGGGCAGGGGTACAAGTAGCCAGCTGAGCCCAGTGCCACTTACCTTAATGGAAAGTGCATAGAGGTGGTTGAGCATGACGTGGTTGGGCTCAGGTAAGAGCGCTGGGTCACACTGAAACCAAAAGAAGGGTCAATCCTGAGCATCGCTTGGGTTGTATTACCAGAGGCCACTTCTCCCAGACACACTTGCAAAAACCTCCAGCTGTGGTATTACAGGGGGAGCACAGAGGAGTTGTTGCAGCAGGTATTAGCCTGCAGTTCAAATTTTACCTATGATCTATGCAAGAGGCAAGGATTTCTTAGAGCAATATATTTTACTGGACCAACTGCATAGTTGAGAGAGAGTGAGACAAACTTTTGAATGTAAGACCTTCTTCATCAGGTGAACTAATTAAGAAATGCCTTGCATCCAAAAGCTTGTCTAACTCTATCCCAACTATGTGGTTGGTTCAATAGAAGATCTCATCCTAAGGAATCCTTGCCCCTCACAGAACTC
Organism: Alligator sinensis; assembly: GCF_000455745.1. Lineage (NCBI taxonomy): Eukaryota > Metazoa > Chordata > Crocodylia > Alligatoridae > Alligator > Alligator sinensis. The sequence continues at coordinate 237,931 of NW_005842541.1, forward strand.
CAGGACCATCACAGCTACAACATCACTGACGCTACCATCTATGATCTACTAAGTGCACTGAGTGACAATGGAACCTGGGCTAGGCCCTCAATGGAGCAAGGGACCAAAATGGAGGGAAGGTAACACAGGGGACCAGGCCACCACTCCCAGCATGCAGGAAGCTGGCTATCTATACTCAGAGGGAACATTACAGGACAGACCCCCTGCTATTCCTGGACCATGAACAGGTAGGCTGTGTGCAAGACAGGGTATGGAGCTGTGTGCACCACTTTAGAGCCATCTCCACTCCTGACCTACCCTGAATTACCAAGCCTTCTTTACAGCTCAGCCCAAACTCCCCTCCTCCTAACCCTGCTGACTCCAGCCGAGGCTGCCCCCACATCACGGAGGACATGACTAATACTTACAGAGATGTTGGTGTCCTTGTTTAGAATAACTTGGAGGAGGTGAGGGGGGAGGATGGGTGGTGATTTGAAGCGTTCCTCAGGTCGATACACATACATTTCTTGCCCGTAAGGTCCTGGTGGGGAGCTGGACAGGTCTGGAAAAAACAACAGTATATGAAGAGCAATAGGAGAAGTGACATCCATTGCATGAGATATTTGAAGTCAGATTGGACAAAACTCTGGTGAGTACACAGAAGGATGCCATCCTAGATTGGCACCAGAGGAGAATGGCAGGGGACCCAGCAGGGCCTTTCTAGCATTACTGTTTTGGATTATTCCAGCAGAACCAGCCAGTATTGGGTTAAGCCACAGATCTGGAGAACAGGTGCATGCATTAATCCCAGCAGGCCACAGAATATGTGAGGGGTTTATATTTCACTGAGCTCATTCCAAACAGCAGGGGCTCCTTGTAATCCTCCCTCCTACCACAAGCTCCTTGGCTGTCAGTCTCCCATACCCCTCTAATTCAAGGACTTACTGCAATATCTTCTGCATCTTTTTCCTCATGCCAGGGACTCTGCACATGCCCCATTCTTGCCAGTGTTGAGATTATTTCCCAAACTCTCTCTACTTTAGCAGAAGCCTCTGAGTAAGTTGTCTCTGGCAGGAGGACACAGATTTCCCAAGTGCCCTCTGCCATTTACAACAAGACTTCACTGCATCTTTCACTCTATTTTGTGCCCTCGGGAGGGCAGGCAGCTATATACTAGCCATGTCTAGGCTGCAAACTCACTGGGCCTGGAACTGGTGCCCTCAAATATGTTATAAGCCTCCTGAACTGGAACTGATGCAGGCTGGCCATGCTAAGTAGCCTGCTCATAATGCCATGCAGGTGTGGTGATGACACTGCTCCTGGTGTGGGAGGCAGCTGGTGTGGAGCAGTGCTGTGTGCCTAAGGGCACTGCTTCTAGGCACAGTAAGCATGCAATCTAAGCAAGCCTGTGGTTTCAACTGGGACCTCATGCCACAGTTGTGGCACCATGGTTGAAAATCACTGACATCAAGTGAGAGTTCAGCACTGCCACAGAGGAACAGAAAATGTGCCCCCTGGAGTAGATTCATTTCCAAGCATATCTAAATCCCTATGTGCCTATTAGTTACAACTCAAGCAGACTTCACTATTCACTTCCTTGCAACACCAAGACACTGTTCACCAGTGCTGTGGGAGTTCCCCTCCTTATCAGTTAACTGCAAGTTGGTGGCTCAACAGCCCCCCAAAAAGTTCTTTATCAACGAAGGCAATGGATGAGCAAACATCATTTACACTGCCCCCCATCACCAGCAGGCCTCAGAACACCCTTAGGAGCAAGAGGGAAATTCAGTCTCCGTAGTCTAATTCTGCCTTGCTGCAGGTATCTAGCATGGAGGGAATCCAAATGCGCTGGAAGCTGGACCTAGCCCACTACAGGTACAACCACAAGCCACTTCCAACCCAACTGGTTAACAGACAGCCAGCATACCACATGTTCCCAGGTGTTGACACCTTTTCAAAGGAGAGCTCGCTGCTCAGACTGGGCAGAGACATGGGAATTACTTCTGTATGAATGATATTGGTCCTGTCACATAGTATGCTTTTACAGACAGAGCAACCAACATTGGTTAAACACACTAACCTGACACATGATTGACCTACTACCCAGTAATTCTATGTCAGCTTGGCACAGCCAGATTCTGAAACTGTAACCTAGTAACCCTGGTTAGAAAATGGGAGGTTTTCTACACAGCTTAGTGCTAGAACAAATTCCCTAGACACTAAAAATACATAGCAGCTGGTGTAACAACAGCTCCTGTTTGCAGCAAGCACAGATCAGATGACTCACACTCACTTATGAGACAGCAGAAACACAAAGGCCTTAACAGCACTGGGAAAAGTGACCAGCATTTTGTAGGACAAGTTATTCGGCTGCACTTCCTTCCTGCATGGTCACTATTCCACAATAATTGTAATTTATATTCCAGAATAACTAACCTGCTGCAAGACCCATTTTATTCCCATGGGAGAACTAGTCTAGAGTGGTGCAAAGTTGTCAGAACAACTAGTCTGGTCTGTCTTAAGGCAGACAACATCAGACTGTCAACTCGGCAGGGCAGGGCAGTTTTCATACATTTAGGTTGCATCCAGACCCTGTTGGGCACTTTTGGTCAGCAGTGCAACATAATAACCAGATATTACTGCCAGGCACCCAGCTGTCAGCTGAGGTTCTAACTCCAGGAGTTCATTCCCTTGCAGTGCAGTCAGTGGCACAGGAGCTTGGAGTGAGTCTCAAAGGAGAAGAGAGGCATAAGGCAGTCAGTGGCACGGCACACTGAGTGCCCTGTGAAGCTCACCACGACAAGAAGTCTCCGAACTCTCCAGAGAATCCACTTTTAAAGCATCAAACACCTCAAAGTCAGATTTCTTGACGTGAATCAGGTTGTTAATTGTCCCCATCTGGCTGGTGACCACAGGCTGGAAAACAAAAATGGAAACAATGATCTATCAAAACTCCATTCTTGACGCATTCTATCCCCCTACTCAGTTCCCCACATACACAATCCAAACTCTCCATTTATCCAGCCTCCTGCCATCACTGCACAGGCATGATTCATCCTTCTGAGCTGCCCAAGGCTCAGAAGGAGCTGGGCTGAGGAACACCTCTGTTAAGACTGAATCATATAGAAATTTGAAACTCTAGCTAGCATGAAGGTCTGATAGCCCCTTTCATGCTGAAAGTACTGCTAACCTGTGTCAGGCAGGCTATTAGGCCAGACGGACCTATGTTCTGACCCAGTAAATGGCATTTCTCATGTTCTGTGCTCTTACCTAGAACTTTCTATCAGGTCTCAAAGCACTTTACTGTAAAGGAGATCAGCATCATTTTCCCCATATCCATGTGAGGGCTTCATTGTTCACACCCTAGGAGACATTCCCAAAACTGGGGTTCTCTCTATGCAAGGCTGCTTCTGTGGCTGGAACTTCTGGTGGCAGACTACCACATCCAGAGAGGCCTTCTGAGCACATTCACATCTACATGGCTTGGCACAGCCCCACTATAGCAGCTGTACCAGCAGGGGCTAAGGGCACTCTCAGAGCTATAAGCACAGCCAGCAGAAGGCGTGGGAAGCCTTCTGCTGGCTACAGGACATTGGTGGAAGCCTGCTGTCACTCAGAGACAATGCTGCTTAGCAGGCAGAGAAAGACTTCTGCTGTCTCAGAGTGCAGGTGCAGTCATAGTTCTGTGGTAGTCTAAACCAGGCCTGACAGCAACGGCAATACTCTCCAATCCTACCCCATACCCTGCCTTACTCCCTCTTCCACATGGCCGATCCTCCTACCAGCTGACGACTAGACTGAAATGCTCATCATGTTCCTACAACTGAAATAGGAGAAATTATCTACAAGTGAGAAGAGATGTGGTAACCAGATGCCTCAGCCTGGCCGATGATACTGATCCTGGCTCTGAGAGGTCCTAGTCCCCAACTGCTCCCCAGAGCCTCACTGAGATTCAGATGACAGTGCTGATAGTATCCTACATTCTTTAGTCAACCAAAAGGAGTAAGCTGATGGAGCTGCCATCTTGTTTTCCCAAGTGACTCACAAGGCATTGCAAATCCCTCCTGCTTGCTCCATCTCTGCTCCAGCAACATTAAGAAAGGTGCCTTAATTTCAATCCCTACAGCCCTGCATGAGAAAGGCAAGCCCACTGCGGTTGAATATGCTGCACCTGTAGTCCTAGGAAGCAAAATCTGAGAGATGGAATTAAGCCAAGACATGGCGAGGCTCCACTGGCTACAGAGCCTGAAACAATAAGGTGAAACAACCCATAATGTGGTGTAAGGACAACAGCATCTGCCATACTAATCAAATGAGAGGTGAGGGTCATTGGACCATACAATTCCAACCAAGGGGAGGAACTGTGACAACAGAAGCAAAGAATCTCAACTAGTCTGGAGAAGAAGGTGTATACTGTTTCCACTCCCCAAAGCCCTGGGGCATTTAGACTATCTGCACTGGAGCACTGATAGCAAACCAAGAGGGGAAAGTTGAAAGTCTCAGGGAGAAGGGAAATGGCTTTGAGATTTACCTCTGAAGGGTCATGAACCCACTGGCCATCCACAAAAAACTTGTACTGATGCTCTCCTTCAGGCAGGTCGAGAATAGCAACAAAATCATTGTGGCTGAAAGCAGACAGAAGAAAGCAAATGACAGTGTGGTTATTATACTGATGGTTCATACACTGCTCCCCTCCCAACCTCTGTGGCACACCTGTCATACAAACCAACTTGATCCCAGTGTCTCATGCATTGCATTCACAAAACATGCATGTATTGTTTTCAAATATCCATACACAACCTGAGCCACAATACAAGTGTGTGGATAAAAAAGGGCAAGTTTGGGACATATTTCTATGAGAAAGCTGATCTTGGAGGGGCCATAAACAAAAGCAGCAGTGAACAACAACCTATGGAGCTGGAGTCTGAGAAGGTTGCATAGTTCACAGTTTCAGGCCTGGTACTACTAAAACCGTAATACGGCAAGGAATTAATAGCAGGATAATGAGTGTTACAATTACTGACAATGATAAAAAAAACCAACAACAGGTAGGAATAGCAAAATACAATAAAAATATAACTCAACATGAAGAAATAAGAGTTAAAATATCTGGGGAAAAGTCAACAGAACAGGGATACTCAATACAGCAAAGAAACATGGGGAGAGGATATACAAATAAAGACCTATTGGTGACACCAGACAGTAAATGAGATGTAATCTGGCATTGCGATACAGTAGCATAAAACCACAGTTCATATGCGAACTGCAAAGGCAAATGGTCATAGAGAAAAAGTGGTTTCTCTCTGTCCTGCTCTCTGTAACTACATCCAAGACAGTACATTCAATCCCAAGCAATGTCTTACTAAAAACATACATATATGCTGGAGGGTGGTAGGAGAAGAGCAACATAAACAATCAGGAACCAAAGAGATTGAGAGATGAGGGAAGATTTAAAGAACTAAACAGCTGCAATTCAGAGGTGAGAAAACTAAGACAAGGAAAGGGCATGAAGCCCATGTTGTATGTGTTTGTCAGGTACCAATACTAGATGGAGAAAGAATGAGACAGCACTTGGTTTAAATGCACAGCCTGGGGACTGAGAAAAGGTTATGCATGTATCAGGACTTAATAGAAGCAATGCCCACTATCTATTGGAACAGCAAGAGCTAACTTTTTTATACCTCATTAAAGCTGATTAGCTCATTACTCAGAGCCCTTTATGCTTCTAATAAGAGATTTGAAACAGACAGGACCTAGTAAGTTCATGGCCGCCATTAAAAACCTTGAACTTGATGGCTACTAGGCACTTTCACTAATCATCCAGTTAACAGGGATACAATTTGATTGCATAGTAGACAAGGGATCTAAAGAGTGCTTATGGACCAGTCCATGCACTTATGCAGGATGTAGATAACCACTGCCTTTTATAATGTAAGCAATAGACAAAAGAAATTGGGACCAATGTAATCCTATGCCATTAAGTGAAATATGCGCTGACTTAATTTGCATGCAAGGGAGGGTAAGGATTTTATCATACTGATTAGGAAGGTTATCAGATAACTGCGCGGGCTGGCAGCCAGCCAGGGCTAGAAGAGCATAAAGAATTATAGGTTCCTCAGCATGAAAAAAAGTGTCCAACAGCCCTGTCCTCTGTGACAACTTCAAAGGATTGTACCAGAGAAAACCAAGGAAAAGTCTGTCCTTAACTGATTGTGGTCAGAGCAGCTGACCTGACTAGAGAAGAGGAAGTGGTGTAAGGGCAGTGAAGGGGAAAAAGCAGAAGGGCAAGTGAGGTGGGGGAAAAGCAGCTCAAAGAGGGAGTGAAAGCAAGATGGCCAGGGTGCTCTTTGCAGAAGTGCTCTATACCTTTTAATGAGTGGGATCTTGGCACTCCAGTTGTTGAAGGAGCCAGAGATGAAGACCTCCTTGCCTCCATCAGCCCAGCGGATGACAGTGGGACGAGCCTGTTGCGCTGGCTTTGCTGACTCATCCAGATCTGACTGCCAAGACACAAACTCCTTATCCCCGGGAAGCTGCACAAAAGGCAACAAGAACCAACCCTTAGCCTGACTGAGGCACAGGCACAACAGCAGTCAGGGCCAGCTCTCTTATTACTTTGCTTCTTCCATGAGCTATTACCAACAGTGAAGACTGCTCCCTGCCCCTACAGGCTCACCCCTCCCCATGCTCTAGCATCCCAGCTGGAGAAAGCTATCATTGCTCTGTTTCAGTCAGTGAAACTGAGGCAGTTTACTCCAGCTGAGAACATGCTTGAGTCATACCACAGTTATCTGCCCAAACTAAGTGACACAGCCTTTGTGTTATAACATCCCCTCCCCACTTCCCCCCCAGTCCATTTGTAGGGTCTTTTAAATGAGCCTGTATTTTGGGAGCACCTACTGGGCTTTACCTGCATGAATGGCTAACAGATTTACTTTGCATGTGACATGGGAAGGATGTCAGGAGAAGGTTTTCTTTCTTAGATTTTAACCACAAGGGAATATGGGCAGGGGAGAGAAGAGAGATTCTCAAGCACAGGTTTCAAACCTGTAACCTCTGAGTTACTAAGCAACTGTACACACAGCAGTGTCTGAACCAGTAATTATGAGGCACTTCCCAATAAAAGTGTACTAGTTAAATTCATTCAGCAAATATTAACTCAGGCTAGCAGGAAAACAAGTCTAGCCCAGTTGCCTAGATACTGACACTGTATTACTACAGCTACTCCCCGCTTAATGTTGTAGTTAGTTCTTGAAAAATGTGACTTTAAGCAAAATGATGTTAAACAAATCCAATTATGTCACAGTAGTTCCCTACTAGCAGGCAGCAGCCAAACGATGTTATAACTGAACATTGTGTGACTTTAAAAGAGTATGTTCTCCAATAGATCAGCGACATAATAATGAAACAATGTTAACTGCGACAACATTAAGTGAGGAGTACCTGTATGTATAAGCCTCGCATGGGGGGAGAGGGATAGGGAGAGACCAGCCCATACCTTGGAGTCATGGGTGCTGAAGACATTGGGGTCATCTGTGCTGCCCACCATAATCTTGTGTGGATGCTCCTTGGAGGGGTGGACGCTACTGGCTCCATCAGAGCGGTGGGACTTGGAGCCATGGCGCTCCCCAGACACTCGCTCGCTGGTGGTGTTTCCCATGGCAGTTCAGTAACTGATACATAGAAGGAAGAGCACAATGCACCTGAGCCACTACGCTTCTACAGGGGCAAGAGTGAGGGGAGAAAGCTCAATTTCCCGATCCCTCCCACCTACACTGGTGACTCAATTACTCAGCATTTCTCAACTTTCTTTCTCTTGGGGATGATCCCAAGGGGCTCTGCAGCCTGCACGCAGAAATCCTACATCCATCCAAGAAATGCAGCCCCTCGGGGAGTGAAGGTGGCAGCTGCTCAACAGCCTCCACCAACAGAGCACAGCACTTCATAGCAGGAAGTGAAGGATCATCCTATGCCTAACAGAAACGTCAGGAAAATCCAAGGAGACCAAATGGAATTACCCAGGCTGGAATGAGACTAGGACACTGGGACGAACACCCTGGCACTCGTGAAAGGCTCTGCTGTTAGAGGAGGCAGAGGCTGCTGCAGCAGGTGCATTTAGCAGGCAAATTGCAAATATAAATTTCAGGATATAAGCTGACCTACAGCAAAAGGATATGTTTGCTGCAGGCATAATAAACAAGACTGAAGCAGTGACCGGGTCAGGAGTCCCTGGCTAGCCATCTAGGCATAGTTTAAGTGGGAAACCTGGTTCTGGCTATAGCAGCTTCTTCTACAGGTGAAGACAGGCTGAGCTATTTATTGAGACGAGTCTATTCAGATGCAGGACACCCACTTAGAAGACATTAAGTCAGAAGGAATGGCCATATTGTTGCAAGCCACGCACAGAAATGACAGATGGGGGACATCCTCTGAGAACAAAGGAGGCTCAGCAAGTTACACAGATCTCTCCAGTCCTCTCCTAGCTATTACACAGATGCTCAGCAACCAGTGATAGCAGGATTTTTCTACTGAGTTTGTTTTACTCCACAGTGCATATCTTAAAGCCTACAAGGACAAAGTGTGACAGCAGGACAAGGTGTGACCTGCAAGCAAGGAACAGCTGCCTGCCTCTACAAATGTTCATCTGCTTTAGAGAGCTTTATTATAAGAGAAAAATTACAGTGAGGCTGGAATTCGAACCAAAGTTGCTTTTAAGGAAATATTTCCAAACATGGCTAAAGCCACATGTACCTACTACCATCTAAAATAGGAACCGACCAGGCTGTTTACTCTCCTGCATCACCAATACACAACCCACAGAGACTGGGCTTCTCTCCTTATCACTTACCCAAAAACTTCTGGTTCAATGATACCCGAGAGCAAAATCCTTTATCAGCAAGGACACCACCAGAGCAAGCTTCACTCATGACCCCTAACATAAACAAGCCTTAGAGTAGTTCTGAGTCACCGGACTTTAGGGACAAATGGCCCTGAACATTTTTAACACCTTTTTTCCCCCTTTTCAATTTTAATGGAATGGACCCAAGAGACTGTTTAATCCACCTCGAAGGCAGAATTAAGTACATCAGAGCCACCCCTGAAAGATACTTCTCTGAACTGCTCTTAAAACTCTCAGTGAGAGGGAATCCACAGCCTCCCAAGGCAGCCTAGCCCATTCCAGTGCTTAAATACCCTTAGCCTTGAAAGCTAACTTACATCATCTCCCTTGCTGCAAATTAAGCCAATTACTTCTTTCCTACCCACAGTGGGCAGGGAGAGCAACTAATCACTATCTTCCTCCTTGTGTTTTATGTATTTGAAAACAGCTGCTTTATTTTTTTTAAGACAATGCAAACGCAAGTCCTTCAAGCTTTCCTCACACACAGTTTGCTCAGCCTTGTACCATGCTTGACTCTCCAATTTGTTTATATCAGAGGCATCAAACACATGGCCCATGGAGCCACTCCATCCAGCTGGCCGGGCTACTGGGGGACCAGTGAATTTGGGGACATGGCTAAGGGTGGGTGGGGCCTGCCACACAACCTGGGGTCCCAGTGGATATGGCCCTCAGTGACAAGGGGGCTGGAGAGGGCCATGCCAGCACAGCTCTGCTTGCCCTGAAGCCACTTGGTCTGCTGCTGCTTGTGCCATGTGTGCCACAGCAAGTGGCCGCCTAGCTCACGGTCACTTACTTAACTGCCCTCAATGCCATGGATCCAGGCCAGCAAGAAGCCCAGTGGTCTAGATCCAGCCCAGGGCACGGAGCAAGTTTTACAGCCCTGGTCTACATCTTTCCACAAGCGCGGCACTGAATGGTCACAAGAGCTCCAGCATGAAACAGAGCTGAGCAATTACTTCCCTCGTCTTGCGCACGATGCTCCTGTTTGCACATTCCCGAGTGACACTCACCGCATTTGCAAAAGCATCAAGTTTATGATGCTCATTTTGCCTGCGGTCCCCCCCAACCCTCAGACCCTTCTCTGAGGCGCTGCTGCCTGCCTCGCTCCTTCAGAGGGCTTATTTGGCATCTCCCCCAGAAGCGCTGCACTTTGCACTTGACGGTGTTTCACTGATCCTGGACTGTCAAAGTCTTTTTGAATTCATCCTGCCCTGGGTGCAGTCCCCCCAGCCTGTGGTCACCTGCCACCCTCCAAGTCCTCCGGGAAAATAGCCACTATGCAAAGATTTGCAAGGTATCATCAATAACCAGGGGCGAGGGGCGCTGAAATGCTCCGGGGGGGGTGGCTGCCTGCCTGTGGTTGCTACGTCCATTGTGGGCTGCGCTGAGCCCTTCAGACGGGGGACACCACCCTGACCGACGCGGACCGGTCTCTGCAGGGCAGGGGGGGAGAGGGGACACACCAGCCCGTGACGCTCTGCAAAGCTTTCCCAGCCCGGGCAGAGGCAGCGCCGAGCACCGCGGGAGACGCCCCCGCCTCACAGGAGGCCCCGTCCTGCCCCGGGGGGTCTCCTGCCCCACTCCCGGCCCCGGCCCCGGCCCCTCCCCCGTGCCCGGGCCCGCGCCTCCGCCCTGCTCTCCACCTCCTAAAATGGCGAGGCGGCCTCTGGCAGCTCTATGATCGGGGGACGCTCTCTCCTCTAGACGCGTCTCTGTGGTAGCCCCTGAGGCGGGGCGGGGCTTGGCTGCTGAGGATGCTCTACCCGCTGGGGGAGGGCTCTATGGTTTCCTGAGGGTGGAGGCTCCTCCCCGGGAGAAGTGCGGCTGAGCCCGGGTCCGCCCCTACGGTGGGGGCCTGGCCCTGCGGCTTTCACAGTCTACAGCCCTAGAAAGACAGCCATTTTTTTTAAGGCAAGCCAGCTTCAGTCCCATGCCACACAATATGCTCTGGCAGCCATCTTTACCACGGGCAGACTCACTGCGCCATAGAGCCCGCGGCGAGGAGGGTGGCCATCTTGGCTGAGGGCAGCCTCACTTCACTTACATTGAAAATAGTGGTAGATGGCCGCCATTTTGGTTAAGGGAAAATGCTGGGCCCTGAGCTGAGGCTCGCAGACCGGGCGCCAGTGCTGTTTCGCCTGATTACAAGTGGCCAGTCTAGCCCTGGAGCTCCAAATGAGTGAGATTTCTTTGCAAAGACTGATTTTCCAAGGGATCCAGAGCTGACTGAAACACACCAGCAGAAGTGAGTTATTGCAAATGGACACAGGGAACCAAGACCTCAGCACCTCCAGCTGGGGCCGCACTCAGAGGATTTGGGCTTGCGTTAATGCTTGTAAATAAAACACCTATCGGTGTTTCAGCGGTGTCGGATGCCGAGTGTCTTTTGGCGGGGCAAAAAGACCCAGTGTTTTCAAAGGAGCCTACTGCCTGGCACAAGGAGCAACTCCGAAAATCTGCCCCCAAGGCCACCTCTCTTTCTCTCTCTCTCTTTCTCAGCCCAGAGGTTTGCCACGTGCCCATCTGGTCAACAGACATGGGCTTTGCCAGGCTGAAGAGGGAGTAGCCTGCTCGAAAGTGTCAGAAATGTCTTCCATGACAGCGAATGCCCACCGTTAACCCTAGCTCCTCAGCGTCACGCAAGGACGGGGGTGGGCCTCCAAAACAGGCAGTTTCCAAATAGGAGAGTTTTTGCCTTCTACTAAAAATGCCTTGACTGGCACCGGTCAATACACTGTAATAACGATGAACCGTCCTGCAAGAGGTGGAATGGTCTTCGGGTGCAGCTCCCAAGTCACCGGTGCTGCAGAAAGCCTGATGAGGTCTCGGTATGAGGCTTATGGACTCAACCCCCAAGCCGGTTGCGAAGGAAACAGCGAAGTGGCAATGACCCCAGTTACTCCCCGGTCCAACTTGCCCTCTGTGAGGGATGCTAGATTGGGTGCCCACTCCCACCCACTAGTGTCGGCGCCTCAGCACTTTGTACAAGTATGAACTGGTTCCTAATCTGCGGCATTTACAGTGGTTCAGTTGTTAAGCGTGTCCACATCTGGGACTTCTCCCACATTCCTACAGACCTACCACTCCATTTTCCTGCTTCAGGCACCTATGAAGTATGCAAGATGTAATATGCTAATACTCCCCCACCCCCCCCCTCCCCGCCCAGTTTGCTGTGTGTGATTCTGTAAATTAGTTGCTTGCCATACAAGGGACAAGTTTGTCAGGCTGTGCGCTCTCAATCACCACCTACTGACAGAGATGTAAATGGTTTTCCACTCCTGTTTAGATCTGGATCAAAATGGGAGACAGGCAGGACCACCTAAAATGAGATGTCTGGTTGCAGCCTTACAGCCCTGTTGATATCAGATACTTGGTCCTATGCCAGTGTCCTGTGGAAGGACACTCATACACGAGGGTCAGCATACTACAAAGAGGTTTATTTGGTTGATCTGGAAGTGTGTGTGTAAGTATAACAAATCAACAAAGAGAAGAAATTACATCAGACAACCCAAGTAACAGATCCTAGCAATGATCAATAGCAGCAGTTCCCATGCATGAAGGAAGTAAGCACACACCAAGATCAGGGACTCCCTTCCCAGGGATTCTTCAGCTGGCAGAGCTCAGTTTGAGGGGCTCTTAACTCTGTAGAGCCCCTTAGTCTGCTTTGTATGGAGGGATCTATCTCACCTGCTTGAGAGACCTGTCAGAAGCCTAGGTTATGCCAGAAACCAAGACCTGCTCTCTGTAGAGCCACAGTGCTCCCATTACAACTGTGCTGCTCATTCTGCCATTAAGTGGCTAGACAGGTGAGGGGAGGCTGTTTTATAAAGTGCATTCTTCTAAAGAAATAACAATCTTGTTAACATTTGAAGTAATTTAAAATTAATTTCTCCAAGTCTTAAAGTCTTAAAAAGTCTCTCTAACATGGGGCCAGCCTGTTAGAGGAATGGACTTTTTGCTTAGGTTTCCAATTCATTTATAAAAAAGCTCTTATCTCAATTAATCTGCAGATGAGCTGTTCAGAAATAACTGTGCTTTGAGGCTGAAAGGCAAAGATTCTGAGATGAACCCAGACTTTTATACTCTAGGGCTTGGCTAAAATATCCAAAAGTTTACTAAAGAAGGAGGGGAAAAAGTATTCCTAATAAGTGCTGCTCTAATTACTATTCATATGACTATTCTTATTCCCTATGTATTATATATCTTATCTGAAATTAGGCTTGTCTAACTACTAAGTGTGGTTAAGCAATCTTTAGTGAAACCTTTAACCTAGTTTTTCCATTCTGTCTTTCTTGACTTTTCTAAAATGGCTCACACCTTGTGACATCCTCTGGCCTATCATTCCTTTTGCTTTTTCTTCTCTTACCCAAACTTTGGTCAAATTAATGCAAGCAAATCTATGCCATATTACTGTGAAGCAACCTAAGGCCTAGTATAGTCTACAGTTACTACCAGTCTCCAGTCAGTCCTGCAGGTGCAGCAGCTTAGCACCTGGCTATACAGACTGTCCTGACCATTTCAGGGCCATTTGGTGATCATAAGATCCCTCTTTCTACATTGCAGTTGGGGAAACAAGCAGTTGAGTAGCTGCATTGACAAGGATGATGGTTAGGTGGACACAATGTTGAATGTTGCTGGTGACACTAAAAGTCATTCCTGTTCTTTACATCTGTGCCACAGGGGGATCGGCAAGGATGCAAGTTATGAAAAAATCGACATCTCTGCAACATTCTGACAAATGTCCTAAAGATTAAAGAAAGTGTTTTGATCCAGGTAAGAGGTCACCTTCCTCCTCAGTCTAAGGATGGAATTCATCCCAGCATAAATTCCACCTCCGGTCTTATTGGCTCTGGTGAAAATGATTTAGATACCCAAAGCAGAACTTGAATGGACCTTAATGAGGCACATGATGACCATGGATCTGGGTTTTCTGTTCTCCATGGAAAAACATAGTAAAACCTGGATGTTCTCATTTTAAGGAGAAAAACCCAGATTTTCTCCTTTAAAGGAGAAAAATGCAAGAAATGGTGGGTTTCCTCTTGCAGGCTGGCAGAGTCCCAGCCTACAAGGGGCTGCGGGGAGTGGGAGGAGGGCAGTTAGGCAGGGTGTGCCATGTGCATGGGCTCATGTACACATGCACATGGCCACCATAAAGCCTGGAAAGCAGCTTCTGCAGGTAAGCTGGGGGTGGGGGGATTGAGGCCCCCATGGTATGGGTGGGAATTAGGCAGGGCTGAGACTGGGGCTGCTGCCTTACCTGGGTGGTGTGTGGGGCTTGGGGCCCAGGGTTGGAAGGCACAGCCACAGCCCCTGCACTCCCTGGACAGGCTGCCTATGGCCCTGTTCCCCTCCCTGCTTGGGCCCTGGGGGAGGGGCATGGGGTAATTGCCCCCCCAGATTTGTACACAGGGTGGAAGCGGGCTGCTCACTGTGGGCTTGCGGCTCACCACTCTGCTGCCCTCCCCCTGGGGCCTTCGCAGCCCAGCTGGTGGGACCTGGCATGGCAGGGTGGAATGGGGCAGGGAAGCTCGATGCCACTGCTGGGAGCCATGCGCTGCAATGACGAGGTGCCCCATGGTCACCCGGCAGCAGTGGGAGTGGTGGCACAGAGTTGTACCCTCACTGCTGCTGGGTGGGCAGGGGGCACTTCACCAGGGTGGCACAGAGGTCCCAGTGGTGGCACTGAGCTTTCCTGCCCGGCCCTGCTCTTCCTTGCCATGCTGGGTTCTGCCCGCTGGGTCGTGGAGGGCCAGGGGGAGGGCAGGCCCAAGTCTGCAGTGGGCAGCCCATATCTGCCCCCCCCGACAGGCTCCACTCTGGCCGTGCTGCCCTTGTGGGAGGGGGAACTGGGCTCCATGCTCCGTTCCTTCACAGCAGCCACTGCCTCCCACTTGGGCACTGCTGGGGGGCAGGGTGCTGCGGACCTGGGTGTCTGGCTCCTAGGGCCGTCCCGTCCTGTCCTGTGAAACCTGTGGCCACAGGGGGCACCACAGCCAAAGGGCACCCTCTGTCCAGCCACTTGCCAGCCCCCGCCACCGACATTGCATCTGCTGGTTTCACATCCATCCACTTGCCACCCCTCCTGCCGCAGATGCTGCTGCTGCTGCCGGCCCGCTCGCCACCCCCCACCCCCTCATCACCAGTGGCAGCTTCTTCATGTCAGGGGACCCCAGAACTATTTCTTGCAGGGGGCCCCCAAAAATTGAGGGCCAGCCCTGCTGCGCCATAGCCATGGCAGCTGGGGGCCTGTCTGGCAGAGCTGTGGGTGTGGAGAGTGGCAGGGCACCTTTGGTGCCTGCCGCTTTAAGAAGCTTTAACATACGGTGGAGCAGCCAGGATGCAGCTTAACCAGGCAGTCAGGTGACCGCAAGAGGGCTCCTGGGTTGGGGGATGGGGCTGAGCAGCCTCAGTATAAGCTCAGACCCTCAGAGCTGAGCAGGAAGTTGCTGCAGGGAGCCAGAGGGACAATGTTGCCAGGCTGTAGCTGCTTTTCCCAGAACACCTGGTGGTTCAGGGCAGGAGCTATGGGGATGGAGGAGGTTCCTGGTTCTGGGGAGTGACCTAAAATCACACCCTGCTGGGGTTGGATGATGTGGTGGGGCTGCCTGTGGCAGGGTGGTCCCTAGGATATGCCACACCCATACCTCCCTAGTGAAAGGTGAGTATGGGGTGCCATATAGCCTCAGCCCTCATGACCTGGTGGATTACCTTGTAGAAGGGACAGGCAAGGGGTCCAGGCATGGCATCAGGCCTGAGACACAAGAGGCCAGGGCTGGATACAGGCATGGGTGAACCAGGTGGCTGCCTGGGGCCCGGACAGAAAAGGAGCCTGAAAATGGTAATTTTTTTCTGTTGTCCAATTATTATTATCATTATCTCTGGCAAAGTGGGGGGGGGCTGATACTAAAAGTTCACTTGGGGCCGCCAGGAGTCTAGTAATGGTGCTGTAAGGGGCGTAAGGCTGAGAGCCCCAGTGAGGGGGGTGGAGTAGTGGCCCCAGTGGGGGTGCGTGAGAAAGCAGTAGAGCAATCAAGTGAGAAGGTCTCATAGAGTAGGGTCCGTGTTGACAGGCCTGAATGACTGCGCATAGGGCAGCCTTAGTGATTGAGTGAGCTGGGATTGGAGGGGCCCGAGAAGGCGGACCTGTATGGGAGTATGAGGATAAGCAGCTTAGTACCTACCCAAAGTAACCTTGGCTGGCCCATACTGGGGCCAGGACCAGGCTGGTCAAAGGGCCAGAGTGCCCACTGCAAGGGACAACCAGAGTCTAGACGCCAGGAGTCCCAACTGGCTTAGATGTAAGGCCAGATCCAGTGAGGCCAAAGGTCCTAGAGGGGGCCACAGCCATGAGGGAAAAAGGGTTTAGGGAGTTTTGCAACCCAGAATGAAGGTGGAGTAGATCGCTTGAGAAGGAGGGATCCAGGTGGGGTGTGAACGTCAGGCAGGTGTAGAGTGAAGTCCATTGTGGAGCCAAAGCCACATAGTGATGCCATTTGCAAGGCATGGGATACAGTGTAGGGATGGTACGGAGCCGTATATTGGCATCGGGAAGTAAATGGGCAGCCTCCCGCCTTGTAAACATCTATTTTGGTTACATCAAAGACAAGGCAGGTGGGCAGACCAAGGATTAGACCGACTGCGAGATGGCCCCCTGCCACAGGAGTGAGGGGCATCAGCAGGGCCAGGGGGCTGTGGGTGGCAAGTGAGGGGCAATGGCATGGGCAGGGCACTGGCATATCCAGGCTGTTTAGAGCTACAAAGCAGTGGTGGGGAGGGGCAGCCACAGCTAGAACTGCATCCTGGCAAGTGAAGGAGGTAGGGGGAGCTCTGATTTTCCATGATAAACTCAAAATCAAATGCCAAAATTTGTAGGCATCCAGAATATATTTTATTATAATGACTGAGACACTGGTAGGCTTCCAGATTGCTTTAAAATTGTAAATATATCAATCATGTAAAAATTGTAAATATATATGTAAATGTATAATGGCATTTCATTTTAATCATAGAAAACATGGATTTGGAGGCTTTAAAATAAAAGAACTTGTGTTTTGTTTTGTTTTTTTTAAACAAAGCCAGGATCCCCAGTGATGATCCCAGGCCACAAGTGAGTTGCACTTTTGCTGCAGAAGATGAGACAGCCTCAGCTTCTGCCACAGAACAAGTTTGTCCTGTGATGGAAGTGAGGGTGTCTTGCCAACATCCTATGTCCATGAATGCAGAGGAAGGAAGGAAAGCCACAGGTAGGAATCATTTCACCAGTAAACTGTTCCCCAGAGGACTAAAAAAGCAAAGAAATACAAGCTAAAGCTACAGCAACTAAACCAGCACCAAGGAAAACGTTAAAGGAATGGGGCACCAAGGACTGGTTGGTAGAGTCCTCCACATTCCTGGTTTTCAGGGGCTTGGTGATCCGCTTTCTCTGGGTCAGGATGGCTTCTCTGGCTCCAGCCCACTTTCCTGGCCCCCTCAGGCGGTACTGGTATGGTGTGCATGGGCCAAAGAAAACCTCCATGGCTAGCTTAGTATCCATGAGGAAGAGAGACAGCAGGTTGGGTTTGAACCCTGCCAGGCTGGCAATTTCATCCAAGTATGAGATATAATCCACTTGGATGGTGTGGCGCTGGCTTTTCACATACCTGCAGAGAGCGAGAGACAGAGAGAAACATTGAGGCATAGACTGTACTGGCCAGCAAATGACATTCCTGAGAGGCACTGCCATAAAGACCTTGGATCCCTCTGAAATGACAAGGGAAGAGGATGTCCATTTGTACATAGTGCTCTGTCTGCTGGGTGACTCGCACCTGGAAGGTTGGGCTAGATGACCTCTGTTCTTCATTTATCTCTGTGTAGTGGATTTAACTGGCACATATATGGCATGGGGATGTTGTGCTGGTCCTTAGCATGTGGTTGAATTTCACTTTCTGCCCCTTAGATGAGCTGGATGCATTTTCTAACCTCAGCCCTTGTTCTGTCTTCCAGTTCAGATCTTTCTGCAAAGTTTTCTCAAATCCTATGTGCCTAGGTAAAATTTAGGGGCCAACCCTCCTGAAAGTTAAGTTACTTGTAGGAATTCCTCAGCATGCAAGAAAAAAAAGGCATGGGAACTTATACTCTGCTGTCTGTAGAGTTGTTAGTGCTTGGTATTAGAAGACTTTTTATGTTTTTCCAGTAGCTGATAACTACTAGCATCAAACTCAGATTTTTTTGCCAATTTTTTGGCCTTATTCAAGTTCTTTGTTATTTCCTATGTTTTCCATGTGACTGAAGCTACAGGTTGCCCTTAGTCAGAATGACCACCATTTCCCTACTGCTTTCTCATATAGGAATAGGCTTCTCCCACCACACTACACAGAACTATTGTGTGACGTAGAGAATAACATAATAATATATGGAGAGAATTATCTGGCAGATGAATAAACCCACTCATACATATAATTTTTTCTTGTCTGGGGGTAGGGGTGGGGAGATAGTCCTCTTCTCAAAGATAAACTGGGATGATTTGTATACACAGTCCTCCAAGGTAACACCCCCCCCCCCCCCCAACAACCAACCCCC
>NW_005842541.1:256376-278717 GCF_000455745.1 Alligator sinensis
GCATGACCACATTTTTCTCAGAGCCAAGTATAAAAACACAAAGCAAACTATTGACAAGTCTACTTCATGTTGTTCTCAGATCTTATTAAGGCCCAGCCTTTCCTCCAGCTCCTAGTCTGTGTTTCTCCTTTGGTACTATTGATGGCCGAAGTAAGTTCAAATGGATCTTTGGGCCACCCCGGTCGGGTGGCCAATGGTGGTACCGGCGTCCGGCTGGTGACCGGACAGGTGTTGCTGGAACTTTAAAAAAAATTCGTCAGGGGCCGCCACTCAATCAAAAATTGGGCGGCTGGGCTCCCGAAAGTTACCTAAATATTACGTGGGACAACTCAAAAGAAAACAGGGTGTGCGTGCGGGGTCAAAGGTTCAAAACAAGTGCTTGGTACCTTATCTTCCGTCCAGTTCCCACCCTGCCTCATCTCCAGTTTCCTGGTTCCCAGCATGGATTTTTTGCTTACCCTTTGTGCTTCAATTCTGGCCCAGTCCTTTGTCAACAGCCCATTTCTAACCATTACTCCAGACTACTCACATCTGGCTTACAACACATGCATGGTGTAATAATAACATGTCTTTCCCCTGAGGCAAAGGATGTGTACGTGAAAGACAACAGGTACTGGATACTGTGGTGATACACAGGAGCAAGAAATGAACCAGGGAACTGGGTGGGTAGCTGGCAGGTGGGCAGTCTTCCCACAGCTAGCACTTACTGTTTCTTATAACAGTTCCTACCGTTTTGCCATTTCTTCCTGCTTCTGGGTAATTTCAGCCAGCATATCACTTGTAGAAGGCAGTTCATTCAACCCTAAGAAAAAAACAAAAGCCCAATTCTGAAAGATGTTCAAGGTAGTGCTTTCAAACACAGAGCTGAGGACTCCAGAGCAACCAGAAGAACAGAGAAAATAGCCCTAGGGAAGAAGTCTTTTTGCTCTCTATCCTGGCTCATATTTTGCTCCAAGTGAAACCCCACAGAGTGGAGGCTCTGGAATCCTCATAAAAACCTCATGATGACGGGACACTCTAGTCAGGAAAGGTGTTGGACTTCAAAACTTAGGGGAGCAAAGAAGGGGGGCAAGAGCCAAGGTACAAACAGAGTAAGAGAGAGACTCTAGCAGAAGAGAGAGGGATGGGGGAGGGTGGGGTGGGGTTGGGGAGAGAGTGAGAGCAAGCAGGAGCAAGAGAGAGCAAGCCAAGAAGAGCCTGTAGACAAACCAAAAGCAGAGCTGATAATGGCCTTTGTAAGGGAAATTAAATGTTTCACTGAGAGATTCTAAAACAAAGCATGCAGGCCCTTAGGCATCCTATAAAAGGAAGACAACACAGTACAAGCAAATCCCCGTTAAGCTGAAAGGTGTCAGGTGACACAGGAAAGAATAACAGCAAAGTTGAGGGATGGTGATGTTTTGGGGCTTTCTTTAGTACTGAAATACCTGGGTTTTTTTTACCTAGAGGCTGCTAATCTATTCCCTTGGGATTATGGCTCACATACCCTTGAACACACGTGTGGCCCAGCGACCCTGAAGCTCTGAGATAGGCATGAGGGCCCCCAGTGGCTGGACGAAGCCAATGAAAGCCAACGTTGGCTTTTCCAGGTGAGGCGGAAAGACAAGCTTGTACAGGGAGACCTGGTTATCAACCACTTTGAGGCAGTCAAGAAATGGGAAGGAGAACTTGTATCCTGTAGCGAAGATAACCACATCGATGTTGTCTTCTCTGGTGCCATCCTCAAAGATGGCACCAGTTTCAGTGAACTCGCTCACATTTGATTTCACCTGCACTTTGCCAGCGATGATGCGGTTTGGCAGATCATCGTTGATGGTTGAATGCTGGCAGAAAAACCTGAATGGCATAGAAAGGGGTACAGAAATGTCCAGATTGGTTTGTGCAAGAAGTGACATGGCTCAGGCCTGGAGGCTGTCAGGAGAGAAGAAAACTCCCTCCTCCCTCCTTTGCATGGACCAGCACGTCATGGGAATGCCCCAAAAGATCATCCAGTCCACCTTGCTGCATGGCCAGTGTCTCTTCACACATGGCATTTCCTACAGTTTCTTTCAGTCTAGTTTTTAGACCATCTGGGTTTCTACCACTTCTCTGGGTAAGTTCTTTGGGACCATCTGTTTATCCTATGCTTGCATAATACTTAGCACCTAGGGATCTGACCAGGTGTGTTAGGCACTATGTGAATACAAATAATGCAATGTGAATAAATAACCATGCAAGAACACAAAGCCATTACACTCCAATTAACTGCATGCTGGTCCCGCAGCTCAACTTCTTCCTACCTCTTAAAGCTCTACACAGAATTGCTCCTGTTGGATCAGGAGAGAACTTGAAAAAACACTTTATTATATTTCCTGATATGCTATTTCCAAATGCAGTCTCTGACTATGGATAGAGGGAGATTTTAACTGCTGCAAAAGGGGAGAGGGTGCTGCCTCTGGAGCACAGATTAGCTATTAGGCTGTAATTGTTGCCTCTGAATGCCCCCATAGCCACAAGAATTAGCTAAGTCAGGGCTGTTTCACTTCTAAGAGGCCAGGGGCTGCATGCCCCTCAGGCTATCTAGCAGGGGCCACACCAGCAGAGGCCATGGATCCCGAGAGTTGCACACTCCCCTCTGCTGCACCATGTGCCCAGCTGGCCCCTGCAACCCCCTGCAGCTGTTCCTTATACCTCCCATTGAACTAAGGGCCCAGGTACTCCTCTTCCACTGCAAACAGTGCCCTCTGCTGCACCATGTACCACCCCACTGTTGCTCCTCATGCCTCCCTGCTGCACCACATGCCCAGGCACTCTGATTCAGCCTTAGTTCCCTGGCCCTGAGCTCCCTTGCTACACTGTGTCACTCAGGCACTGTGGATGCCAAGCTCTTCTGCACTGCAGGCTGCGCTGCTTTGTACCACCCCATCCCACAGGGCAGGGGAAGCCAGAGGGAAGGAGAGCCTAGAACCCCCACCTGTTGCTTCAGCTGGGACAGTGTGAGGGGCCTAGGCCCAGTGGAAGTCCGGGGCCACAATTTAACAAGTCGCAGGCTGTGTGGCTCAAAAGCCAGCAGTTGGGCAGCCATAAGTGTATGGCTGTAAATTTAATCCTGAATGAAACAGCAGGAGTTTTGCTACATTAGTATAGCTGCAGGAGCATGCAGGCATACATTGTACAGTTACCCATCAACCAGATGTTTTCATGTCTGCACAGAAGTCAGTCCCAGTTACTGCAGCTACTCAGTGTTCAACTGTATTGTTTAAGAGCTCACCTCTGCAAGTTCTTCCCAATATCCAGCTTAAATGATCCCTTTTTTATTGCCATCCCAGAACTACTCTGTCTATTCCCACGTATCCTGCTAAGTCACTCTGCTTCGCATTTACAATGGGCAGGGGTGTTTGAAAGAGTGGAAAGGCTGTTGTTTTGTGTATTGAATGGGGAAGAGGATACGTGCTCCAGGAAAGGCCAGTTACAAGACTGACAAGTGCTGTGAGATCTGGCAGAGTAGCAAGAGGGACAGCTGCACCCAGGCAACAGAAAACAAATCTGTTGACAGCAATGGGACTGATATTCATGCCCTGGGGCTGTAGTTTGAGTGGTCAGAGACCTTACATTCTGTCCTGGTGCTCATTGCTCTATACTCCCTTTTGGTCTTCAACATATCCCAGATTTCCCTGCTTCCATAGGGTCCATTTAAAGGGAGGTGATCCAGGCTTGCTGGACACTTTACATATGTTTACAAAGAATTCCAGGAAGATGCCCCTTCCTTCCTAGCTCCCACAAGGAAGTCACCTGGACTCCATAGCTCACCTGTGCTTAGGCTGCAGGCCATAGAGGGCATGGTTGAAAGCTTTATTCAGTTTCCGCTCTGCAAAGTAGTTCATCATAGTGAAAGGCATAGTGTCCAAGAGAAGCTTCATGAAGCGAGTGATATAAGCTGCATCCGTGGGGTACCCTTCTTCCAAGATCCGCCTCTGTACCCATGCACCCCGCCTGGTGCTAAGAAAGACCTGAAGGAGGTAACAGCAGAAGAACCACTGAGAACCAACAGGACATTAAGTGACTTTCTGATAGAGTCTTTGGGTGAGAAATGTTCTGCTGGCAGCAAGGAGTTCAAAGATATCTGCATTTCATTATAATTCCCTAGCTTGGGGCTTTTAAATTCATTAAAGAGCAGAGACATTTAAGCATCTTCATTGTACCCACAGGCTTCCCTGGCCCAAAAAACAGACACTAGGTGCAGACACACAGAAGAGGAGGCTTGAGGAAACAATAAGGTGAAGCTGGTTGACATGTTGAGCACTGCCCAGATGTTTCTGAGGCTTTTGCAAGGATCACAGCAAAGGAAAGCTTTAAGGAAGGATCTGAAGCAGGACAAAGATGGGCCTTGTTGCTAGTCATGGGGAACTTGTCCATCATATGAAAGACCCACATGGGAAGAAACACCCAGGAGCGTGTTCAACAGTTTTGTAAGTGGGCATTAATGCTGAAATCAGGGACAGAACAGAGGTGGGCATTGACATCTTGAGAGCCATGGGATGATAAGCAGGTCACTCATGGGGTGAGTGACTCATGAGGTCCATCATATGGGGTGTGTGACCATGATAAGCTGGTCACTCACCCAGTTGCTTTATCTAAGCCAGTCCACTCTATATGCAGGGTTTCCAACAGGTTGCAAATACAGAGGTTGCCCCATTATTTTACATGGGGCAACCTCATCCTCACAATAAATGAAACAAAGAAACAACCTCCAAAACCTGATGTCTTCTTTCAGCCTTTGAGAGGAATGACCTAGGTTCTGTGGTTTTTCCTCAGCACCACAGTCTCCTTTCTCCCTTGTCTTCCACTCCTGGAGTTTTTAAGCCTCCCTTATCCACTAGTCATCTACTGCAGCTTACTCCCAGCCTTCTAGCCAGGCAGACTATTAACTGCTAAACTTCTGTAACTGGATTTCATCTCCCTGAAGGCTGAGCAGTGAGCAGCTCCTTACAGCATGTCTACACCTAATCCTCAGCATTCCTAACAAAGGACATTCTTGACCATGACCTATCTACTACCCACTTGCTTATGCCAACCCCAATAGTGTGGTGGTGAAGCCAATCCAGGTATGCTCCTGGCAACTACTCTCAAGACTTCCATCTCCAATGTGACTAGAAGATGCTGCAGGGGATGTTTCTAGAGCGGCTTCACTGTTGCATGTACAGGCCTGGTACATGCAGGAAGAAATGGATGTGCAGGCTGTCCTCAAGAAAATCCCTCCCAGGGAGCATGGGGGATACACAAAAGAGAGGGCTACTATGGTCTTGCAATAAAATTTGCTACCATTTTAAAAGAACATACCTAGTTCTGGCCTTCAGATCTCTGTGCAAAACCTCATGCAATGCAGTTAACTCTTATCAGTAAAGCACAGACCTTACTGAAGCCTGTGGGCAGGCAGGAAAGAACTCAGCTACTGGAGAGGAGTCCTCTCCCTCCATGCAAAAGGTTATGGATAAATCAACAGCACTTCTATGGCATCAGAGATGGATGGTTGTTGCTTGGTGCCAGAAGCAGATAATTAGCCCATGAAATAAATTAATAATAATTTCCACACTATGCCATGGCCTATGCCTAGACTAATTTAACAAACTTTGTGAGGCTCTGAATCCATTTCACCACAATCCTTCCAACCAGCTGTGTCAGACAGCCATGGTCCAAGCAACAGGTCTAGCAGTGTTTTGTTTTATTTTCACCCATTTTTCTACACAAACCTGATCCTGCATACAAGCAGGGACTTGCAAACAAATGCCAAAGTGCCTGTGGAAATACAAGTCTGGTGCCTGCTACGTATGTGCCAATATAGGCATTCCTTGTACAAGGGTTTGGTTTGAATAACACCTTCTTTGTTTCTATAAAGCCATTCTTGCTCACCTCATGGAGCAGTTTCAAAGGGCAGGGCCACATTCTCTACTGCACTGAGATCTGCTTATCACAGGCAATGAGACTATCAGGAAGCTCCCCCAACCATCATCCTAATCTAAATTAAAGCTTCTTAATTCACATGCTGGTCGCAGAGCTAACAGGCAACATCAGTTGGAAACTTGCAGAACAGATCTGTGCTGCAACATGCTCTGCTGTATGAGATGGGAAGGAAGCAGCTGGCATAGGAGCTGGCTCCACAGAGCTGCCCTCCCCTCTGGCATTCCCATCCCTCTGGCTGCAGTCATCATGACATGGCAAAGAGAATATGCTCATTTGAAACTGGATCTTAGGAGATGGTGTTACAGGATAGGAGATGTTAACAAATGTGGTGGGGTGGGAAAGATGAAGTCAGACAGGAACAGGTGTGGACACGGGCTCCTGAACAGATCAAGGGAATGGAGAGCTTATGTTAGAGGAGACTGCAAGAGCTTGGCTTGTTTAGCCTAGCAAAAGGAAGGCTACAAGGGAATAGAACTGCTGCCTATAAATACTGCTGGGGATAAACACCAGGGAGGGAGAAGAGCTGCTTAAGCAAAATCACCATGTAGCACAAAAACAAATATGTCTAAAATAGCTTAGAGTAAATTTGGGCTGTAAATAAGAATATGGTCTCTACCCATTAGGACAGTGAGTTTCTGGAGCAGCCTCACAAAAGGGGCACTGGGGCAAAAACCCCTACTTACTTATAAGGCAGATCTTGATAAGTATATAAAGTGGATTATGTGACCTGGTGGCCTGTGATAGCAGAGGACTGGATTCAGTGACCCAGGAGGTCCCTTCCCAGCCTATGTTCTGATAAATTATTGAACAAAGATGTAAAGAACAGCAGTCACTGGGTGAACAGTGACCTTCTCCCTAAAACGTGGTCCAGATGACCTGTCTGGAGTGCAGAGTGTTTTGGGAAGAGAAGAGGGGACAGCAACAGTTGGCTGCTCGTCCTGGAGGGTGGAAGAAGAGCCAAATGAATGAAGGGGAAAAAATAAAGAGTGGGTTCAGAGGGGGAAGCAATGAACATCTCACAGAGCATGAGGGTTTCTTTTGGAGATCATGCAGAGAGGTGGTATTGGCCACAGAATTTCTGTTTGCCATGGTTAAAAGAGAAGGCTAGGAGTTCTGTCAAGCTCAGAGTCAGCAGTATGGTAAGTCAATGTGGTGCAGGGCCTCCAAAACACCAGAAAGAGCTGCTGGCAGTTCCCAGCATTCACATGTAGCAAAACACTGGAAAGTATTGTATTAGCCTGCAGGAAGCACTGGTGTTGAATAGGGTGTGCACACAAGAAGAGAAAGGTTGTAACACTTAATCTGAATTCCCTGTACTTTTCAGGAAGGGGCTCAGGTGATGAGGGATAATATGAACCAGACCTGGGAAAAGCCCTCCAGCCTTAGTGCCGTTGGAGACTGTGTACTAGGTGGGGAACAACAGTAGATTCACCCAGCCCTGTTCACTCAAAAGGGAGTTTTAGTTTTAATCCCTGGTACTAACTGTTTTTTTGCTTGTAACGCAGTGACTGTACGTCCTAATGCAGCATTCCCTCCCAGGGTGAACTGCAAGCCTGATGTGTTTCAACAGGGCCCATAAATTAAGCCAACCAAGTGTGAACTTGTGACAGTACAAAGGGGAAATCTGAATTGCTGGGCTGGGCTTTCCTATTCTCCTCATCTCTGCTTTTGGCAGGGGGCAGTCTGCCTCTGTTCCACAGCAATTAATGGGGACTCCTCTGAGGGGCAGGGATCAAACAATGAAAGGGGTAAGATCTTCCTCTTCCAAGCCTGCTAGATGAGCTGGAGAGGCCCTGAGCATGATGACACACTGGATGCAAGATATAAATTTGAAAGGGGCAGAGTACCAGAGTGCTGAGTTAGTGACAGTCATGCAACAATGTGTCTCACTATTCTGAATGTATAGGGGTTAAAGGTGATGGGGGACTTAATTCCCTGGAACAGACCTGATCTGCCGTGTAACTGAGCTCCACAGCTATGTCCAGTCCTGAATTCCCAATGCCAATCACGATCACTTTCTTGTCCAAGAACTCTTGGGAGTTCTTGTAATCCCGACTATGGAAGTAGCGACCTTTGAACTTCTCAATACCTGCAGGAAAGAGCAGAGCAGCTGTGGCCATGCATCTGGCTGTGCGTTGCTGTGGGTCCTGAGATTCAAAGGCAGAGGGGGTGTTACAAGGGTCTCCAGCATTCTTTCAGACCAAGGCCAGGAGACACCCACACACAAGCGGGAGAAAACAAAAAAAATTCAGTGGTCCATGTCCCTGGCATTTGTCATGTCATCATCTGGTTTGTTCTTCTGCTGATCATAGAGTTCCCTAGGACTAAACAATCCCAGCCCCACCTAGATTTCCAGTGTAAAGGGCAGGCAGGAAAAGAGAAAGCCACACTTACAAGCTTATTAAGCCTGCCCTGTACAAAAGGATACACAGAGGGGAAAGTTAAGGCTTTTCTCCTCACCTCATCCTATTTCTGGGTTGCAACATTTTATACACAAGGAAGGTGACCTGTTGATGAGAGCTGGTGTTAACAGAACACCCTGACCTGGTGCTGAAGATAGTTTAACAGCCAAAGGCCATGTGGAAGTGTGGCTGTGCTACATGCCTGCATAACAGCAGCTGAGAAGATACAGGGACACAGGATTTAATATCTGCTAGTAGCAACCACAGTACTTACCCTGGGTCACTGGAAAGTTTGGGCCCTGGTTTGCTACACCTTCAATGCCTGCTGTTATCCCTGCCAGCTAGATGAAGATAGTATAGGTAAGCCAGCACATACCCCAATTACACCTTTATTTTATTAAGAGAACATGCCGTGTAGTTGAGCTCCCCACTCCCACACTGCTCCCATCTCAGGTACAGCACGAAGCAGTGGCTTTATAAACAGCATTATCAATGGTACCTAGGGTTAAGCCAGTCCTAACTGAATGCTTTGGAAAGTCTAGACATCCAAGACAAGGAGCCTCTGCTGATATGTCACCTCCTCCATCATGTAACTCCTCTAGACCTGGGCCTTATGAGGGGAACGATACTCTGGGATCAAAACATAGTGTATAAAGAGGCAGAGAGCCACAAGGGAGTGTTTTATTGCACTCTACAACATACCTGGAAAGGACTGCAGTGGTAAATGGGCGTCAGAATGGTGACCACTACAAACTAGGACTGCATCAAAGATGGCCAACTCCTGCTTCCCATTGGTCTCTGTAACAACGTCCCACTGGCCCGTGGTAGAGAAATCTGGGCGCTTTATCACAGAGCAAACGTTGGTCTGAACAAAAAAGACAGGCATCAGGGCATTTCATCCTCTCTCTTGGAAATGAGCCCCCAGAAAGAGCCTCCTACCTCCGCTCCCTATCACACTTACCATCTCCTCCAAATAACATAAGTCCCTAGCATACCTCAGATCCCTAGCATCAGGCCCCGTGAGGTCCCTGTCAGCCTTTACATTGCTGACATATCCATTCCTGCAAGCTCCCACTGAGAACCAGGCAGCAGCAGCTTCTGGGAGCTGGGCTGTGGCTTCATCTCAGGTGGGCCCCAGCTGAAGGGAGGTCAAAATACAGTTCTTTCACTTGGTCAGGGGTCCTCAAAGGACAGCACGGTGTCCTGCCAGGCTCTGACCACTTAGGGCTGCTGTTGAATGCAACTGGAACAGGAGAAAGGCTGTTTCTGGGGCCTCTGAAATATGACCATGATCTTTCACTACTTAACGAGGGCATCAAGTTTCATTGATGGCAAGATTCTTCCATGCAGGACCTGCTCACCCGATCACATATCCATGTCGCTGGGCGCACACATATGCAGACACATGCACAGGCCAGCACAGTGTTCCCATCCTCCCCACAGGCACCCTCTCGCCATGTCAGCTCTCCCCTCACCTTGAAGCGGATGTACTTAAGAAGGTTGAAGTGCTTAGCATACATGTGGAAATACTCCATAATTTTGAAGTTGTGCATGTAGTTGGGAAAATCCTCCGGGATGGGGAAGTCACTGAAGCACATAATTTCCTTGGAGGTGTTGATAATGACTGATTTGTAGATACTGGCCCTGCCCTCTTCAGGATTTTTCTGCAGGGAAAAAGAGAATTGTTATAGAATTGCAGAGTTGAGAATATCATCTAGTATCATATACTCTCACTCTCTAAAATAACAAACTACTTTTGCAGAGGATGGGTTTGGAATCTACAACTTCTGCCTTTCAAAGCAAATGTAGCAAATTTCTGGGTTCATGGCCAACAAAGTAGAGCTCTTGATCAGCGATTCTCATCCTCGGCTGTTGTGGGATTTCTTCAAGAGTTCCACAGGGCCTGGTCCCTCTGTGAGGAGATAAGTGCTTGCTCCCAAAGTGGCCTCAGTGGGGTATTTCTGGGTTGGGAACATATATATGGGAGAGGGAGGCTTGTTCAGGAACCACCTGGCTGGGACACTGCTTCTATCCTACAGTTTGGTGGTTAGGACATTCTG
Organism: Alligator sinensis; assembly: GCF_000455745.1. Lineage (NCBI taxonomy): Eukaryota > Metazoa > Chordata > Crocodylia > Alligatoridae > Alligator > Alligator sinensis. The sequence goes on from NW_005842541.1 coordinate 266,779, forward strand.
GTGAGAAGCACGAGATGTGGGGTTGTGAATCCCCTCAGGCTGAGAAGGGGCTAGAACCCAGGCCCAAGGGAACTCTACTATCCAAACCAGAGGGGTCGAATGAGCTTTGTGGCTGCTGGAGCAGAACTACTCTGGATCACCTAAATTCCACCTCAGTCCCAGTTAGGCACCTAGTTGATCAGACGGAGGTTGCTGCAGCTGGGAGAAGCTAGACAACCTTTGTGGGCTGAACTGGGAGAAGCCACACTGTTTTCTTTTAATTTCTTTTGTTGAGAGAAGTGGGCAAAGGGTCCCAACTTGTGTTAAAGGAAAATGCCGGATAAAGGGCCTGCTTGTTTTGAACCCTGAAAGAGGTGTGGCTGTGACTCTCACTAAACCAGCTGATTGAAGTCATCCTGCTTAAGGCAGGATCATTCCTATGTAAACCAACCTATATGTCTACCACTCTTAGAAGTGCATGAAAAACCTTGTCACACAACTACCAGGCACAATGCCCCAAAGCTCCAAGGACACCATACTTTGCCACAGGTAAAGCAGGGGGATGAGGACATGGTCAATGTCCTGCCATTGCTGTTTATTCAAATATACTCATGAGATCTCAGGGAGAAGACCATGCTTCCTGCAGCAGAGACCAGACTTACCTTACTGTTCCCCCTTTGTTTTTTGTCATTCAGCCATGAACAACATCTCCAAGCCAGCTCTTCTGGATACAAGAGCCTCTAGGATCTTTATGGACTTTGCATTTGCCTCCCAGCACCAGATTCCAATCAGGTCTACATGCACCCCAAATGTAGTGGAGTCAGTGGATGGGTCTACCTTCCCCGCAGAACCCACCTAAGTAGCCCCACTGGAAGTGTGGATCAGAGGGCACAGGAATTTCTCTGCTTCAACCTGATCCATTTTCCCTACTTTCCAATTTTCTTGGGAACCCCATGGCTTCCCCTCCACAACCCTGATATTCTGTGGGGGCAGAGGGAATTCCAATTTCTTTCTACTTTAGTGCAACTGGATGTGTTTCCATGGGAGACCCCAGATCACAGCTCAGATCATGCAGGGAGCCAGAGCACCCGACACCATCTGCAGGAGGAACAAGGCCTACACACCCAAAGATTGCCAGTCTGCCAGCCAATGGCTCATCTATCCCTGCAAAATACTGAGATCTGGATGATGTATTTGATAAGAAGGGGTGAACCAGCTTCCTCCACATCATCCATACGATTGCCTCACTGACATCTTACCAGGTGTACAGATTCTGTGTCTGAGCCTGAACTCAAGGCTCTAAAACAGTGGTCACCAACCAGTGGATCTCGATACACCAGTAGATCTTGGAGCCCCTTGTGGTAGATCTTGGAGCCTCTTGGAGTTGATCTGAGGGTGGGGTGGGGGGGCTGAGTGCCTGCTTGCATGCACACACGCACCTCCCAGCCCAGCAGGTCAGTCTGTGGGGAAGGGAAGGGGCGGGGGCTAGATCGAGGTCTCCGCAGTGAGGGACAGTGCTGCAGAGGCAGGAGCAGGGGTAAGATAAGTGGGGACCAGCCAGGTGGGACTTACCTGTTCGGGAGGTGTGCCCCCAAATAATTTTTTCTCTATCTGCACCCCACCCTTCCCTGGTCCTCCATACTTTCAGGTGGCCCCAACATCAGAGCATTCAGAAATACTTTGGCTCCTATGAGGCTTGTGTTCACACCAAAACCTCATGCACTAAGCCTCTAGGCCTCCTCCAACCGCTACAGACGCCAAGCCAGCCCTGGAACATGGTGTCTTGATTTTATTACCGATCTGCCTCCCACCTTAGGGCACTCAAGCATCCTGCTGGCAGTGGACCTCCTCACCAGGATAGCCCATCCCCTGCCCTCAGACAGCCTGACTATTCTTAGAAAAAAATCTTTCAGTTTCATGGTCTTCCCGGGGGCATTGTCTCAGACTGCAGCCCACAATTAGTTTCCCACTTCTGGAAAGAGCTCTTAAAACTTAAAAATCAAACCTCTAGCCTCATCTGCACATCACCTGCAAACTGACAGGCAAACAGAATGGATCAGTCAGACACTCGAACAATGTCTCCAACACTTTTTGAATTATCACCAGGACAACTGGGTCTCCATACTCCACTTGTGGAATTCACATATAATAACTCTGAACATGCCTCCACTGACCACTCTCCTTTTCTTTTGAATTATGGGGCACTTTTACATGTGTTCCAGGAATGTGAGAAGGGAGCTTTAATTAGAGCAGCTCCCAGAGTCACTCTAATTAAAGCACCTCAGCATCTTGTGTATCAGTATCCCCGTGCTTCAGAATCATGGTGGGGGCGCTTTAACTAAAGCTCGTCAAATGGGCTTTAGTTAAAGCACCCCTGCTGCCATTTTGAAGCACAGGGATGGTGATACACTACATGCAGAGGCTGGCTGGAGTGCGCGAATTAGCATGCTCCAGCAGACTTGATTAATTAAGTCTGCTCTGACATGCTGGAATTACAGTGTGTGGAAGCAGCCTCCTGGCACATCTGCAGGCACCCATGGTTTCCATCCCCACATTCATCTCTTGTCCTCTCAGACCTTTTACACGCCAGCTGCAGTCTGTCTGGTCAGTCATTTTCACCAGGTCCAGCAAGAGCTAAAGAAACATCTAGAACTTGCCAAGGAGACTTACAAGAGCTTCACAGATAAGAATCGTCAAGAAGCACTGGCCTTCTTAGTGGGGGAAAAGGTTTGGCATCCACCTCTGCATGTCCATCTGCCAAACTGAACTTCCAATACTTGGGCCCCTTCTCAATCATTGCAAAGATGAATTCAGTCACCTACAGATTAAAGCTCTCCAGAACCATGAAAATGGTCTTTCACGTCTCCCTGCTGAAGCCGCATAAGGAGAACCCATTTCCAAGCCGAGCACCAAGCCTTCACCAGCCATGCAGATCCAAGGTCAAGATGAATTTTTGTTCAACAGATTCTAGACTCCAAGATGATTGGGGGAAATTACACTGTCGAATGGACCGTGAAGGGGACAGTCTGCAGGAACGTTCCTGGGAATCAATGAACAATGTCCATGTGCTGGACTTTGTAAAAGACTTCCGTCAGGCTCATCCTAAAAAATTCGGAGAACAGGATAGCATATGGAGGGGTTTGGGCATTTATTGTTGTATTTATGTGTAAGAGAAAAAGCAGAAACAACTAAGAAGCACCACATATTGAGAAGTCCTGGAAAATCATAATAGTAGGAAAAAGCCAGTTGAGTTAAGTGTTACCTGAAAGAAGAATAGCACAGTGAAAAAATACACTCCCTCCTGCTGTTTAAGTCCTGTGTTTTGAGAAATAGGCCTTTGTTAATAAACAGGATTACACCAAAGGAACAGCAGGCTTCATCATAAATGTCTCCTTTTAATGGAAACACCCCCCTGAGCTAATTACTCAGATCAAGAAAGTAGAGCAGCACTTTTAGAGTAACATGTTCTGACTGCAAGAACAGGCCATACAGCACACGGTGCGGGCGTTGTCCTGTTCCAGCAGCATCTTTCAGCACCATGGTCATTTCACCTCCTTGGATGAGGCCATCGGCATCGATACCTCTTGTGCAGATGAACTGCACAAGAGGCAGGAGATGTCTGTAAGACACCCTGTTGCGGTTAATGCGCTGGTGAAATCTGACATTATGGAATTAGCTCTGGGTTATTTTACTGCTGGAACATGCCATGTAGCCTTCTCAGACAGGCTTATTTGTTGCATCATGGGACAGTGCATCCAGGACTACCAGGAAAACTTTAAGCCTGCCATAATTAGGGAGGCTACTGATATGTTGTGAGTTCAGCAACAACAGTCTGGACACTCCTAGGTTGAACTAACAGTTGTTTATTATTACTTCATAGATTTCATAGACATTAGGGCTGGAAGAGACCTTGGAAAATCATCGAGTCCAGCCCCCTGCCCTAGGGGCAGGAAGTCAGCTGGTGTCAAAGAATCCCAGCAAGATAAACGTTCAAATGTTTCTTAAAGGAGTCCAGAGTAGGTGCTTGCACTACCTCTGGAGTCAGTCTATTCCAGGCCTTGGGGGCTTGGACGGTAAAGAAGTTTTTCCTTATGTCCAGCCTGAAATGTTCTTGGAGGAGTTTGTGAATGTTTGACCTTGTCATCCCTTGGGGAGCTCTGATGAACAGGCGTTCCCCTAGATCCTGATGTACCCCCCTTATATACTTATAGGCAGCCACCAGGTCCCCCCTGAACCTGCGCTTTTCCAGGCTGAAGAGTCCCATGACTCTCAGTCTCTCATCATAGGGCCTGTTCTCCTGCCCTCTGATCATGTGCGTGGCTCTCTTCTGGACTCTCTCAAGCTTTTCCACATCCTTTTTAAATTGTGGAGCCCAGAACTGGATACAGTACTCCAGCTGCGGCCTCACCAAGGCTGAGTACAGCGGGAGGGTGACATCCTGGGATTTGCTTGAGAAGCATCTATGGATGCAAGCCAGAGTTTTGCTCGCTTTACCAGCTGTGACATTACTTTGGTGGCTCATATTCATCTTGTGGTCAATCATGATCCCCAAGTCCCTTTTGGCCGTGGTGCTAGCAAGCGTGCTGCAGGTTTTTTTTCCCCAAGATGGAGTACCTTGCATTTTTCGGTGTTGAACGCCATCAGGTTTTCATCTGCCCATTTTCTGAGCCTGTCTAGGTTGGCCTGGATACCATCCTATCCTCAGGTGTGGACGCTTTACCCCAAAGTTTGGTGTCCAGTCCACTTCTGACACCAAAGTCTACATCATTAATGAAGATGTTAAAGAGTATAGGCCTAAGGATGGAGCCTTGGGGGACCCCACGATTTCCCCACAAGTAGCAACCCTTGCGGGCAGACAGCTCATGCTGACGTGATGAAAATGGCTTGAATACCTCAGCCAATTTGTGTGCAGGCCAGCCCCTCCACACCCAGTTGAGGACATGGGCAAGGATGGGGTCTTTTGCAGTCATCCTTATAACTCTCTGGAATCATATCCAAGGTAGATTTTAACAATTGCCTCAGTATGGAACAATCCTGGGAATTCCTGCTAGCATTTTCTCCATGAACTGCTGGAAAATTCCTGGTGCCGCAGAAGTTGCAAACCAGACGTGCTTGACACAGAACACTCCCCGGTGTGCAATTATTGTTTGGGCCTCAGCAGCCTTGTCATGTACTATCAATAGCTGATAGGCTTGAGCAAGGTCAAGTTTGGCAAAAACCTTCCCTCCTGCAAGAACAGACAGTAACTGGTTAATGGCAGGCACTGGGTGCGGATTCTGCTTAAGTGCTTTATTAGCAGTGCACTTGTAATCCCCACAGATGTGAACACTACCAGTACATTTTAAAACAGGAACAATTGGTGTGGTCCAGCTTGTATGTACGATTGGCTCAAGGACCAATAAGCTGAACTAATTCTGCATCAATTTTCAGCCGCGGTGTGAAAGGTACATTCTGAGTCTTCACAAAGATAGAGGCTATTGCAGTGTGATATGACCCCGCATTCGTTCCTGCCTGGGCCAGGGGGTCGGACCTCATGATCTGTTTAGGTCCCTTCCAACCCTAAGTACTATGATACTATGATCCATTTGGAGTGTCACAGGTGGACCAGAGTAAGTTCCTAATTCCTTGGAGAATACCTGGGGAAACTCCCTTGCAAGCCTTTCCAGACTTTCTGTGCAGAGACTGTGTACACCTTGAATACCGATTCCCAATGGTGAGAATCAATTTCTCCCCAGAAGACTTCTGTGGGAAGTCAGTGACAATGAGGGGTAGATGCTGTCTAACAGCTCCATACTGGATATCTACACTGCAGCTACCCAAAGTTTCCACAATCTGTCCATTGTAGTCCACACAGGTGACACTCAGGTTTCAATAACTTGGGGTCAGGGTGCCGAAACACCTGGAAGAATGTGTTTTCATCTATGAGGGATACTCCTGAACCCAAGTCCACTTCCATTTTTTCACTCCTTTCCATTTATTACTACGGTTGCAATCATCTCAGAAACGTGAGTTTCAACACCACCAACATTTTGAATCAAACATAATTTTTGTACCTCACATTTTGGGGAGGACCCTAATCTGTGACTGGTTTGGGAATGAATACATTTGCCTTAGTCTTTTTGTCTCTTGGAACTGGCCTTCCAGCAGCAAACCCTCTGTGTGGCCCTTCTTGCAGCCATGACGCTCCGCATTCCTAAACCTGCACTCCCTTCGTCTGTGTTGGCTGCCACAACTCAAACATGTCTGTGGATTAATTGGTTTACGTGGTGCTGAAAGGTATAATCCGCTGAATTTGCTGGTGATGATCTGATTCTTGATCTTTTTGGAGCAAGTGGACATTGCAAGAGAATGCCTGGCGAATTTCTCTCATGTTACGGGATGCTGCTTCAGCTGCCAAGGCTTTTTCTTGTGTAGCAGCCAAGGTCAAATTTGGTTCAGAGAGCAGGCGACATTGGATTGCTTCATTCCCACAGATAAGACAGTCACAAAGCAAGCCATCCAGGAGATCACCAAACTCACAAAATTCGGCAAGGCAAGAGAGCTCAGCCAGCTCATCTGCTATGCCTTCATAGGAGAATGCCTGGTGAATTTCTTTCATGTTATGGGATGCTGCTTCAGCTGCCAAGGCTTTTTCTTGTGTAGCAGCCAAGGTCAAATTTGGTTCAGAGAGCAGGAGACATTGGATTGCTTCATCTTGAACCCCACAAATGAGACTGCCATGAAGCAGGTCATCCAGGAGATCACCAAACTCACATAATTCGGCAAGGCAATGGAGCTCAGCCAGCTCATCTGCTATGCCTTCATTGACCTTTTGGTCCCCTTTAAAAAAATAAAATCTCTGCAGGGTAACAGATGGCCTTGGGCAAAAATGTGCCTTTAGCAGGGCAATTAGTTCAGCATAAGACATAGAGTTTGGCAAGGCAGGTGCTGTGAGGGAACGAACAATGGCAAATATTTTGGCACCACAGACTGTCAGGAGGATCACGCACTTGTGTGCTGGGTTTTCGACTTTGTTGGCTTCCAGGTAATAGGATAGCCTCTCAGCATAAGAGTCCCAAGAAGCCGGCTGGCTCACATCAAATGCTTCTATATGCCCCAATGTGGCCATTTAACTAACATGAGCCGTATTAGAGAGAAAAGAAGAAGAAAAAGAAAAAAACTTTCCTCTGATCACAAAACACAGCCTGGTCTCAGAATGTCGTCCCACAATCTAGGGGGATCTTCTCAGCAAAGGATCCCATCCTTGTAGCCAGATGAGATGTTGTGAGTTCAGCAACAATGCTCTGGACACTGCTGTGTTGAACTAACAGTCATTTATTATTATAACTCTCTGGAATCATATCGGGGGGGGGGATCTTAAAAGTTCCTTGTATATACATATAGAACTTATACTTATGTGTGTATATATATATATATATATATAGATGTAATATGTATATTATGTGTGTGTGTGTGTATACACACACACACACACACACACACACACACACACATAAGTATACATATACAATATATGTATGCAGAACTTATACTTGCATATAATGTATATGTATGCAGAACTTATACTTGCTCTGACCCAGTCCAGTCCTGTGGAGAGAGAGAAACCAAGACAGCCTCTGGCTCCTCATGGCAGAGACGATGGAGTCCCCAGAGCTGCAGAACTGCCACGAGCACCTGAATATGCAGTGCTGGACATGAGGGCTCTGGCCTTAAAGGGACAGTGCAGGGAAACACAATAAGACACAACAGCTACGGAGCGTACAAGTGATTCCCGAGAACATCAAATGTGAAAACAGGGATGGGAGTGTGGGTCAAAGGTTGATAACAAGTGCTCCAAGCGGGGGACACTCAGCAGAGCACACCCCTATCTGATAGGCCTATTTGATGTGCTGAAAGATCATGCCTTTAAGCCCATCACAGACTACTATAAGTCTCCCTTAATAAGGGAGGCCACTGGGGACACATCAACTAATTCCAGGAGACAAAAACAGGAAGGGAAGTGAGGTCATAAGATAATAAGGGACTTGGAAAGGGACACTGAGCAGAACACACTGGCAGCACCCACTGCCTCCTGAATAAGTCAAGAGAGCCTGAGTTACGGGAGCTCTCTGTGGATGCCAACCATTGAAACTGCCTGGAGACATGAGCTGAGAAGTAACAGAAAGACAGGCCCACACTTGCCCAGGTTCCTCCCAGCCAGAGTCTCCTTCCTGGTGTTGTAGATAGCCAGCTTTGCCAGTCATGATGTTGACCAGGAGGTCCCAGGACTTGGATGGGCCATGCAGGGGGTACAAAAAGGAAAAGGTGTGGGGAGAAGTGCAGCCAGAACCTCAGGAGGAGGTTCAGGAGAAGGTAGAAAAGGGGCTGCAATGTGGCACACTTGAAGTAAGTACTCTCCCAGACAGGGTACCCTTGAGGGGAGTGTCAGGAGTCAGGGCAGCAGGCAGGCTAAATTGCTCCCAGCTGAGCAGGCCTCGCTGCCATCAGCCTACTTCCAGCTGCCCCCAATTGCCTGCATAGCCATGGCTGCCTGCTTATAAAGCAGACCTCTTTCAGTATCCAGCAGTAGGGCTGTGTGAGGCTTCGGACAGAGCTTCGGATCCGGAGAAGCTTTGGATGCTTCAGGGTCCAAAGCAGCACATCTGGGTCGAAGCACTGCCTTGTTTGGCTTCCTGAAGCGCTTTGGAGCTGCCTCGGAGATCCGGCCATAGGGTATAATGGGGAAACAATAAAATATCTATAACCTTGTTGTTTTTTGTTCGAGATGGATGACGTTTTCAGGGATGGTAGATTCTGAAGAGAGGATGAAGCTTACCAACTTTCAAGAAGATCAGTGCAGGGGCTTGGGGAAAACTGTACCCCAAGTTATTGAAAGCAAAACTCCTGTCACGTCTATGTGTTACAGCACAGGGAGGTCAAAACTGCTGGGGAGGTAGCTCTTGCTGAGGCCACAAAGCCTGCCAAGTTTCAAGAAGATCGGTGGAGGGGTTTGGGGGGAACTGCCCCTCAAGCTGCGGACAAGCAAAACTCACGCCATGGGTGCTTGTGGGACTGACTGTGTCCGTCTTGGGGTGCGGAAGGGAGACACTGCAGGCCTGGCTGCTAAGCTGCTGTGTTCCCAGTTACCAATTAATCAATCATGATTCACTCAGGGACCAGGGACTCAGGGACCAGCTCAATACACGGGACCTAGCTACTACATTAGTGTCTTAATGAGCATCGATTAGCACCTACAAAACCAGGCTAAGGAGAGGAAATAATCAATACAAGACAATCAACTGCCCCAAGACAGACAGGGGTGCAGGGCCCCAGACTCCCCTGCATCGATCTCCTCCACAGCTGTCAGATGTCACAGCAGGGGCCACCATCCCTGCAGCTGTCACCCCGCTGCACCTTAACACACGCAGTGTCACCCATGGCATGGGTTTTGCTTGTCCACAGCTTGAGGGGCAGTTCCCCCCAAACCCCTGTACCTATCTCCTTGAAACTTGGCAGGCTTTGTGGCCTCGGTAAGAGCTACTACCCCTGCAGTTTTCACACCCATGTGTTGTAACACACAGCCGTGACATGAGTTTGGCTTCCAAGAATTTGGGGTACAGTTCCCCCCAAACCCCTATACCAATCTCCTTGATACTTAGCAGGTTTTATGCTCTCGGCAGAGGCTACCATCCCTGCAAGTTTCACCCAAATCAGACAAAAAACAACAAAGTTATAGATATTTCATTGATTCCCCGTTATACCCTATGGCCGGATCTCCGAGGCAGCTCTGAAGCTTTGGAGCCACTTGGTCTGGAGCTCCGGATCGGATCGTGGCCATCCGAAGTGGCTGGATCTGAAGCCGGATCGGATTGCTGCTGACTTGCACAGGCCTATCCAGCAGTAGGGGGTGTGCGAAGCGGGCCGGATTTGATTCAGATTCGGCCCAAATCGGACAGTGATTCAATTAGTTGATTCAGATCTGTGTCCCTGATTCAATTTGGCCGAATCCAAATCTGAAGATTTGATGCTGATTCAGAGAATCAGCGATTTGGACACAGGCACAGCTTTAAAAGTTTTTTCTACATACCTTGAGGTACCAGCACGGCTTGTGATCACTACAATTCTGGGGCGCATGGAGCGTCCCACAGGAATGCGGGGGCACCCTACACGTGCTTGGTGGTGAACCTTCTGGGTCTGCTGGGGAGTGCATGCCCCCCCCCACCATGTCTCCCCAGACTGGGGATTGGCTGCAGGGGGACCCAGGGTGCCCCCCCAGACCCAGGAGGCACCAGTCGCTGAGCCGGGGGGTGGGGTGCAGGGGGCCCCTCCCAGCATGCTCCCTGGCAGACCCAGAAGTGGACTGGAGGTGCTTCTGGTCCACTTCTGGGTCTGCTGCTGAGCACGCTGGGGAGCTCCCGTGCTTCTGTGGGACACTCCATGTGCCCCAGCATTGCAGCATTCACGATCCCCTGCTACAAGGGGCATGTAGAAAAAACATTTCAAGCTGTCTCTATGTCCAAATCTCTCTGAATCGTTTTGGAGGGTTTCAGTTCAATTCAGAGAGATTAAAGGGTCCTCTGATTCAATTTGGATTTGGAGATTTGGCCACCGAATTGGGCCAAATCGAATTGGGGACTGAAGCTTCACACAGCCCTAGCCAGCAGGCTGCTCAACAGGACAGATGTCTCTCTGTCTGGTCCTGGGCTTCTGACTCCTTGTTGGCTTTCTGTCTTCATCAGCAGGACCTGCTGTTTCCTGCTTGCTGACTCCTTGTTCCAGACTCCAGCCTGGATCCCTTTTGCTCCTAATTTGCTGACTCCTGACCTCTTAGGGCTATAGCTGCCTGTTCCAGACCCCCTAGCTAGAAACTCTGGTGTGCATCAGAAGTTCCAACATCCCTGGCTTATGACTGCCCAAGATAACTGCTTACTTCTCAGTCCCTTACAGATCTCAGCCCCTGACCCACTTGCTCCTGGTTCTGGACTCTAGTCTGGAGCTTCTCTGGACCTAATCCTCTGGGTTGCAACTCTGATTGCCCACATCCCAGTCTCACCCCCAACAAGAGAAAAAAGTGGGACTCTTCTGTCTCCATCCCAGCATGAGAGGTTCACAACGTAGAGTGGAGCTCAGACCTACCTCATATCTCCAGACCCCTCCGATGTCACTACTTCTCTCGAAGCAGGTAGGTTCGAGCCCCTCATCCAAGCAACACTTAATGGATAACAGCCCAGAAACACCAGCTCCAATAATTGCAACCTTCCTGTTTGCCATGAGGCTTGGTGTCTGAGTTTTGCTAGCCAACTAGCAGAAAGGAAGTCTCAGGATGCGTCTTCTGCAGACATGTATCAGAGCTCCAGAGGAGTCACAACTATTTGTGCTGTTCGGGTGAAGAAATGACCTGTGTCAGCGTGCTTCACTGGATGAGCTACTAGCCAGTGAGTGTCCAGCATGGATTACCTTGCAAAAGTGGGACCAGTTGCATAATTCACTCCTGCTGGGAATGCAGTCTGGTTCAGCTGTGTAATAAAACTAAGCATTTCCCAAAAACAGGCCTTACAGGGCTCCAGCAACTGCTCTGTAGCACCTATCCCACTTCATACCCTCCCCAGGGGGCTCACTCCCTTTGTTGTCCCCAAAGGACAGTGAGTTCGTGCCTGGTGCGCTTGTGCCAATAAACACACAGGGGTGAAGGATCCAACTTAATCTTTATTTCTGCGCAGAAAGTGGCGCTTGGCAATCATTCGCAAAGCAAGCACCCACACCCCAGTGGGTGTCTGCCTTATATAGCTACGTAACAGGTTAAACTTGCTGATGTGATGAAATGTGTAGCAAGCCCAGCAAGTAACCCCCCTTCCATCTCCGGAACTTTGTTGATACAGCTTTTCCTCTAGCGAGGCCAGCAATTAAACAACTAAGCAACAAGCGATCTCCCCCAGCCTAAACAACCTACTCTATGCCCTTGGTTAGATAAAATACTTTTT
>NW_005842541.1:286050-291713 GCF_000455745.1 Alligator sinensis
ATCTCCCCCCCAAGTAACCCCCCTTCCAGCTCCGGAACTTTGTTGATACAGCTTTTCCTCTAGCGAGGCCAGCAATTAAACAACTAAGCAACAAGCGATCTCCCCCAGCCTAAACAACCTACTCTATGTCCTTGGTTAGATAAAATACTTTTTCAGAACACAAAGCTGTTCCTGAAGTAGAAAATGCATAGTAAAAGTTCAAGGGATCTCTGCTGGACATGGCTTCCAGCCCTACTTCTGTCCCTAGGGGTTTAGCCAGGTGCCCCTGAAACAAGGGGTGCTTATCACCTTTGCAGTCCTTCACTTTTCCCCACCTCAGCTCTGGCTGGCCAAAAGCCAGTACTCAGGAACCCCCTCCAGGTGATACCTGTGCCTGGAGCCATTCCCCAGCGTTAAAGCCTCCTACTGGCCTCTCTACAGTCTCACCAGCCAGATCTGGTTCTGTTGCTCATTTCAAGGAGCCACAGATGGGAGCAGCACAGACTGCCTCCCTGCAAGGCTGGCGGGAGAGAGCAACCCCTCCACCCCCACATTATTGACAGCAGCTGCAGCTACCACAGCTCTATGGCAGAATGCGGGGGTTGGCACAAGCCAAATTCTCTGCCTGGGGTTTTTCACAACTTGGCAAGGGAGATTCCAGCCTGGCTGAAGGCTGTGGTACGTGTTTGTTCCTTCCCATCCCAGTGCTTCCCACTCAAACACTTTCCTATACATCACCTTGGCTGCACTGCCTGTCTCTTATTAACTGTCCCTCACAGGGCCTTAGGTCATGCACCTCCTGGAAGGCATGTCCAACTTAGGGAAGCCCTGCAGAAGGGGAGCAGTGGCCTTCTACTCTGACTTAGCTGCAGTTGCTCCGAAGGAAGGGAAGGTACCTTAGCTTGGTCTGAGCCTGAGCAGCTCCAGCAAAACAAAACTCATCAAGCAGAGGTGGAAGAAAAGAGAAAATTGCATTGCTTTTGCATAAGCAGCAGCCTACGCGCGTTCCTCCTTTTTGCATATGCATTTTGGCACAGTCCTTAATCACATGATCACTTACTATTTTTCCCCAACACAATTTCATTCAGGTTATTCAAGATGTTCTTCTTTTCTTCTTTCTTTCTTCCTTCCCTTGGGATCATATGCTCACAGCAGGTTTCAGCTTTCACCCCTAACCTAACAGGTAAGATCCTAGTTCAGTGATTCTCAACCACGATATTAGGGCACCCTGAGGAGCCTTGAGATAAACCAGAAATTTTACACTGTAATCCGTAGTGTTAAAGGCATTATGTGCTGGTGAGCTTTTTTGAGATCTTTACAATAGAAGGATCATTCAATTAAAAAAAAAAAAGTGAAAGCAGGACCTCTGATTAGGGAGGTCTGACTGCTCCATCCCAGGCTTTTCCCTGGTGGCTGCTCAAGGGGTGGGAGTGTTGCCAGACTCCAGCCCCCTGCTACCACTCTGAGGCAAAGGGGTGGGAGGTGGGGCATGCATGTGTGTGCAGCGCATGCATCTGTTGATGATATGGAGCTTTTCAATCTCTCTCTCTCTGCTTCTTTATACTGTCTGCAGCAAACTGATAGGCAAGCAAGCCTGCAGGAAGCTGATAGCAGTGTTTATCCCCCCATTAGCAAAACACCAGCCTCTCTCCATTAGTTCAAACTCTTCTTAAACAGCTTACCAGCTGACCTGTTGATTAGCTCCAAAAAGCCCTAAGTGGTCACTGTTCTGTCTGCCTGTCCCAGTGAAGTTGCAAACACACACACACTGATACCTCTCAGCATTAGTAAGCATACCACATGCTTAGGGCCTGTGGGGCTGGAGTCTATGCTGTGGGAGATGGAAGGGAGGGGGGGGATCCCTGCTCCAGCAGTAAGCAGCAAGGGGGACGGGGTGTGGGGGACAGAGGAAGTCAGGCAGACCCTGCTGTGCCTGCAATTTCTGCAGGAGCTCCAGCCAGGGAGCAGAGGGGAGGGGCCAGCCCTGCTGTGGAGCAGAGAGCCCTACCCAGCCCAGAGAGCATGTTAGGATGCTGGGGGAGTCTGGTTTATCTTAAACCAGTAAGAGGTCTGGGACAGATATTGCGTAAACTGGTTTGAGCCAAATTAGTTAAGTCTGATACTATATTCAACCAGGTTTATCTCAAACTGGTTTCAGTCATTTTCAGACTGGCTTATGTGCACCTAACATCTCTTCTGTTACAGGTTTAAACCAGTTTCTGATCACTTAAATGGGTTTATGTGTAATGTCTGTCCCTAGCCTAAAGGTTGAGAATTACTGTCCCAGGTCCTCCCTTGTTTGCATAGGCAGGCTTGAAAATGTGAATCCTAAAGGCTTTTTTGGAGAGTGCAAAGAAAGACAATTTGGCAAGGGTTATTTTTAAAACATCTCATGATTTTTGAAGCCAGGCTCAGGCTTCCAGTGAGGACTAGACTTGGCAAGTCTTGAATGCTTGGGGTTGGTTGCACTGGATCCTTGGAATAAGCAAAAGGCCAAATAGTGGGACCAGCTTATTTCCTGCAGGGTTTCCTGAGTTTTAGCCTCAGTTCTAAGGGGCTTAGTGTTCCGTCCCCTGGCAGATTGGGGCTAGATCTCTCCCATGCAGCAGTCCCATTCTTCTCCCAGGAGCAATACAGCCCTTCAGGGTCTCAGCCACAGAGAGCAAGAGCAACAAAATACAAGGCCCAGGGAGACTGCAGCTCATCCTACACACTGGCACAGGACCTTTGGCTTGAATCCTTTTCTTAGGACAAGCCCCAAAGCCCTACTCTGAAAGATCGGCTGCTTTGCAGTAGTTTGTCACTGAACCTATATCCCCCCCTGCCTTCTTCTTCCTGAAACCCCTTTCCCACTCTCCAATACCTGGTCTTATATGTCTTATTCCAGGACTCTAAGACTAGGTTAAGGCAATTGTGAAAAACCTTTATGTGCACCAGTTGTCACCCTGATCACTCTCATTATATGTTAGATCCTTGCTACTACATCATGGAGTCTGGAAGATCTCTAGGGAGTAACAGGGTCCTTTCCTCCCCTCTGGCTGGCTGGCTGGCTGGCTGGCCAGCAGAGCTGTCTGCATGCTGTTTGCCACATCTGCAGTCAGCCAGACTACTGAGCTGTCCAATGCAGGGAACAGCACAGACAAAGGACTCTCCGAAGGGCCCCGTCTCTGCTTTGCAGAGGGTTTCTAAACTGTTCTTGTTGCAGTTTGCTTCTAGCCCTGCAGCAAACAGGCTCTGCATGCAATTTCCTATGGGACAGGCTGGCCTCTTTGTAGGGTATAAATTGACCAATAAGGTCTCTAGATTTTGTAGTCAAAAGCTACTTTGCCACAAGCAGCAACAGCATGTTTCAGATAGAGGTGGTCTACCCGAGTCAGAAAAGTCATGTTGCCAATCTGGCAAGTAGTGCATGTAGCTGCCATATTGGAATCCAAGATGACTGCCATGAATTCACATTTTGATCAATATTTCAACCCCCCAATAGGGCTGGAAGTTATTTTCTACTGATAAAACCAACATTGTATGAACCAAGGAGACCAATCATAACATTTTGTTGTGGTAGCCATAGATTCATAGATTGTAAGGGGCTGGAAGGGACCTCACAAAATCATCAGGTCCAGCCACCCTGCACTAGGCAGGAAAGACAATTGGGGGTCAGGTGACCCCAGCAAAGTGACCATCCACTTTTCTCTTGAAGACTTCCAGGGTAAGTAATTGCACCACTTCTGGAGCGAGTTTATTTCACAGTCTGGACACCAAGTTTTTCCTAGTGTTAAGCCTGAAATGGTCTTCCAGGAGTTTGTGGCCATTACTCCTGGTTTTCCCCAAGGGTGTGCTGGTGAACAGTTGTTTGTTGAGCTCTTGATGTATTCCCCTGATACAGTGGTAAGCTGCTACCAAGTCCCTTCTCTTTTTTAGGCTGAAGAGACCCAAGTTCCTCAGCCTTTCCTTGTATGGCTTGCCTTGCAAGTCTCTGATCATACTGTGGAAGAAGGGAAAAATGGAGTTGAATCTCCATTATGTGTAAGGGTGCAAATCATGTATTCAGCTTAGGCTATGGGGAAGTCAAAAGGACATGACACAAAACCGCCAGACTAACACAAGACTGGGACCATCCTGTCCTAGTCTAGTAAAAAACAAAAACTTAGCACAAAAGTAACCACAACCCAGCCTGCTGAGTCAGCCCAAAACGGGAAGTGACCCCTAAGGTTACAAGTCAAGAGACCCTTAAAATCTGCTAACATAAGGTAAATAGAAGACATGCACTTTACTAACAAAGTCAAATGCTGATTGGTATATGTCGTTGCTATGCTTATGATGTCATATTTTCTATATGAACTTGCCTCACCTGTTGTATGGGGTCAGACCTCTTCACAATTCTCCAGTTGTGTATGAGTCTGTCCAGAATGCATTCTCTAATAAACCAAGCTTCTGCTGACCTGACCTAAACTTTGCTGCATGTGTTTACCACGACAATACAGGAGGCTCTTCTCAGACTCTCTCAAGCTTTTCACATCCTTGTTGAAGTGCAGTGCCCAGAATTGGACACCTTACTTCAGCTGCTATCTCACCAATGCTGAGTAAAGTGGAAGAATCACTTCCTTGGTTTTGCTTGAGATGCATAGATTGATGCATGCCAGAGTATTGTTTTCCCTGCTGGCTACAGCATCGCACTGATGGCTCATGTTCAAACTATGGTCTATTATTACCCCTAGGTCCCTTTCAGTTGTGGTGCTAGTCAGTTTGGCACCACTGAGACTGTAAGTATGTTGGGGATTGTTTGTCCCTAGATGGAGCACTTTACACTTCTCAGTGTTGAATTTCATCTGGCTTCAATCTGCCCAACTTGCCAGCCTGTCTGGGTCCGCCTGTATCTTCATCCTATCTTCAAGTGTAACCATGCTTGGTGTGATTACACCAAGCATGGTGTAACCATAACTTGGTGTGATCCATGAACTTGGCTCTTCATCCCCACATCCAAATCATTGATAAAGATATTGAAAACACTGGACCAAGCATGGACCCGAGGGACACCACTGGCCACTTCTCACCAGGACGACACAGATCTGTTCATTAGAACTCTCTGGGTCCTGCCCCGTAGCCAACTTCCTACCCACCTAACTGTCGAGCAGTTAAGCCCACAATCCTTCAATTTTCCCATGAGAACATCATGGGATACCAGATCAAAGGCCGTATTGGACTCTAAGATGGCTGATACATTAGCACGTATGTATTGACTCAATGTATTTAAAAAACCTAGTTAAACAATACTCTAAAACTAAAACCTCATAGGGCGCATCCGCACATGCAAACACGTGCGCTTGCAGCAGCTCAAATAGAAGCAGTGCAAAGTTGAGCCAAGGCTTTTGCCTCAGTGCACATGCTCAGACATGCACTTTGTTGTGGAGCAAATTGTGCCACTAGGGGCAAAATAACCCTGCCTGACTCCTCCTGGATCTGTAGCCAGGGGGAGCTAGAACATGAGGCCGGCAACTGTGCTATTCCCAGCAGTATAAAAAGCTGCCCTGTGCTGGCCCCAGCAGTACAAAAAGCTGCCCTGGCAAATAGCTCAGGGCTACTACCTCTCAGGAGCTTCTGGGGCCCAGCCACTTGGTACCTGGGGACACTACCCCTTGTGCCAGCCGGACTGCTGAAACAGCCGTGAGAGGCACCTGCAGCCCTTA
>NW_005842541.1:291831-292463 GCF_000455745.1 Alligator sinensis
GGTGGGCCTCTGGGGCACTACTGCCATGTGTGACCCTGCCTGGCCACCTGGGCAGCTATCGTCCGGAAGATGTGCCAGGTGTGGTGGCCTGCTTTGAACTGTCAAAGCATGTCCTCCTGGCCCCATTTGGCCAGGAGGTCAGCCACAGCCAGCTGGGTTCAAGGTGCCAGCTCTGAGCAGGCAGGGTCCTGCCACTGGCCTCCCTAGCAAAAATTATGGTGTTCCCTATTGGAAAACTGAAAAATCCCTGATAAAAAAAAATCCCAAAGTCACTCTGTAAAAAACCCCCAAATCCATGTTCCTCCACAATTAAAACAAAAGACAGAGAGAGACAGAGACAGAGAGAGACAGAGATAGCGATCAGTTGGGCAATGTTTCACTGATATATGTACAGTGTTAAAACACTGGCAGTGGGGGGGCTATGGCCCCCTGCAGGGACTATGGCCCCTCAACAGGGGCTACGGCACCACACAGGGGTTACGGCTCCCCAACAAGGGCCAAATGGTCTCTGCAGGGGCTACCATCCCCCACAAGGCCCACATGCCGCACCCCAGCCCCCCAATTGCTGCCCCACCTCGCCCCATCCCCTGCCAGCTGCTGCAACCCCCCTGATGGCTGCTCCTCCCAGACCC
>NW_005842541.1:292473-292699 GCF_000455745.1 Alligator sinensis
AACAAAAAAAACCCAGAAAAAAAATCCGGAAAAAAACCTCTACTTACCTTAGAAGCAGGGTGGAGGGGGCTCCAGGGCCTCCTGGCAGAGCCCCCCCGGCAGCACAGGACAGGAGGGCCTGGGCTGGGGCTGTCCCTCTGCCCCGCACTGTGCAGGCAGGCCCCAGTGAGCCAGATGGCAGCCAGATTGCCGGTAAGTGCTGGGTTTATTTTTTTGATTTTTTTAA
>NW_005842541.1:296255-300607 GCF_000455745.1 Alligator sinensis
AAGGGGCGCCTCTGGCCTCTAGGCCGCGTGAATTGCCCTGGGCTCGGGTTCCACAGCCCTGGCGGCTCACCCCATTGGGGTGTTAAGTCCCCGCCTCTTCCTAAGGCCGCTGTGGGCCATGAAGGTCCACTGTCCGACCCTACTTCAGGTCTTCGGCTGCCCTCCGGTGCGGCCTGACAAGGCCCTGTTGGACACGCCCCTTTGTTACCTCTTCTCCAAGGCTCCCGTGCAGGCTCACTCCTAGGTCTCAGCGCCGGCTTGCCCCAACGCTGCTCTCTCGGCTCCTGCCTCCGGTTCCTCCATGGGTGCTACCGCTGGCTCTGCTGCAGGTGCAGCTGCTAAATCCCCCGTCGGCGTTGCTCCCACCTTTACTGCTGCCTCTGTGGCTGATGTCGATGCCAGCTTTCCAGCTGGCTCCGCTGCCGGTGTTACAGCCAGCTTCCCTGCCGGCTCTGCTATCGGCGTTACAGCCGGCTTCTCTGCCGGCTCTGCTGCCGGCGTCACTGCCGACTCTGTCGGAGCCTCTCCCGGCTCTGCCCCCAGCTTTCCACCCTGCCGGGCGCGGCGGTTGATCCCCTCCATGTGAGGGCTTTCCCTTCAAGCCTCCACTCATCAGCCGCCCCGCCGCATCGTCGGGGCCGCTTTTTATCTCTCCTGGGCGGTGTCTCCTGCCCACGGGTGGCTAATCACCCTCACCGGTGGTTTCGCCGCGCACCTCTTCTCTGGCTCTTCGGGCTCTGCGAGAGGTAAGTGGGGCTCTCTTTTGGCCTGGGGCCCTCCTGCCACCCCAGCTTCCCTTGGACACAACCCCCTCTCAAGATGCTTTGGGGCGCTCCAGTCTCGTTTCCCCGAGTCGTACCTGGTGGGTTGATGAGTCCCTTAGTTTGGTACTCCGTGTGTCCGGTCGAATCCCTGCTGTCACACCTAGATAGAGAATCCGTCATTGTATTACTCTTTCCTGGCCTGTACATGATCTGGAATTTGTATGGCTGAGGGGCCAATGCCCATCGGATAATTCGGGCATTATCAGTCTTGGCGGTGCTCAGCCATCTGAGAGGGGCATGGTCCATTACCAGTCTAAACTCCCGGCCCATCAAATAATATCTAAAATGGTCCACTGCCCAACGGATGGCCAGACATTCTCGTTCTATCATGGCGTACCTTCTTTCCGCTGGCAACAGCTTACGGCTAGCGTACGCTATGGGTCTCTCGGTCCCTCCTTCTTCTTGAGTGAGGACGGCCCCCACTGCCGTCTCTGAAGCGTCGGTCTGTAAAATAAAGGGTTTCTTAAAATTAGGAGTGTGCATTATAACGTCCTCACATAGCGCCTGCTTTAATCTTTCAAAACTTTGCGCCATCTCCTCTGTCCATTTTACTGTCCCGTTTCTTCGCCCTTTAAGTGCCTCCGTCAGGGGTGTTGTTAACTTCAAGAAGTGAGGCACGAATCTTCAATAATAATTGGTCAGTCCTAGGAATGACCGTAGTTGGCGACAATTTTGGGGGGCTGGAAAGTTCCGTATAATCTCCACTTTGTCTGCCAGGGGTTTAATTGTGCCCCTGCCGACCAAGAACCCTAAATACTTCGTCTCCCTTTGGGCCAGGGCGCATTTCTGAGGATTTGCCGTGAGCCCGGCATGCCTCAGCTCTGATAGTATAGCCCTAAGGGCTTTCTTGTGTTGTGCCCAGGTCTGGGAGTATACGACAATGTCGTCGATATACGCAGCTGCATATTCAGCGTGGGGTGCCAAAACCTGATCCATCAATTGTTGGAAAGTCACCGCTGCTCCATGTAGCCCGAAGGGCATTCTGACACATTCATAGAGCCCCCATGGGGTACCAAATGCCGTCTTTGGTCGGTCTTCCGGGGCCACTGGAATTTGCCAATACCCCTTCACAAGATCCAAGGTCGATATGTACTGTGCCTCTCCTATCCTCTCTATCAACTCAGCTACCTGAGGCATGGGGAAAGCATCGAAGACTGCTAGGGCATTTAGCCTCCTATAATCGACAGAGAGTCTAAGCGACCCGTCGGGTTTACGCACAGGAACCAGCAGACTCCTCCAAGGGCTTCTTGAAGGCCTAACTACCCTTTGCTTTAACATGGAGCTCACCTCCTTGCGTACGGCTTTTAGTAGATGGTGGAGAATGGGTCTCCACTTTTCCCTTACTATCGCCCCCAGCGGGGTTTTTATAGTATGAACCGTGCCCCGAACCCATCCAGGCTCTTCGTGGAAAACGTCTCGGAACTCGTGTATCAGCTCCAGCATTTCCTTTCTCTGTAACACGGACAATTCCTCCCTGACTCTAATTAAGGTCTCTACCTTCTCGGAGGGAACAACTCCTTTCCTTAACCCCTGGGGTCCCAGATCCTCTTCGTCAGCCTCTACAAAGGTGACCCACCCTGCGGGTTCTTGCTGTTTCCGCAGCAGGTTTATGTGGAAAATCTGTTTCTCTCGGAGATGGCTGGGCCTATGTACTTCGTAGTCCATGGGCCCGACCCGTCGGAGTATCTCGAATGGCCCTTGCCACTGAGTCAAGAACTTACTCGTCAACGTAGGGAGGAGTACTAGTACCCACTGTCTGGGTTCAAACACCCGTTCCTTGGTATGGCTGTCGTACTTCTCTTTCTGGCGGCCCTGAGCCTCCCTCAGATTCTCACGGGCTATGTCCTGGGCCATCCTTATCCTCTGCTGGAACTCCTGCTGATATACCGCCGGCTCTTGCAGAGGTCCGCCATCTCGTTCCCATTCCTCCTTCAGGACTTGTAACAGGCCTTGAGGATGATGCCCTAAAACTAGCTCAAATGGGGAAAATTTCATGGAGTCCTGAGGAGTGTCCCTAAGGGTAAACAGTACCAAGGGTAGAAGGAGATCCCACTTCCGGGGGTCCCCTGAATGCAGCGTCTCAATACCCGCTTTATGGTCCCATTCAGGCGTTCTACCAGCCCATTGGTCTGAGGGTGGTAAAATGAGGTGCGGATCTGCCTTATTTGCAGCGTCCGGCATACCACCCTCATGATGCCGGACATAAAATTCCTTCCCTGGTCGGTTAGAATTTCCTGGGGGACCCCCATCCTTGCTATCCATTTTACCAATTCCTCAGCCACACGGGGGGCGGTTACTGCCCGTAAAGGAATGGCCTCTGGATATCGAGTTGCGTAGTCCACCATGACCAAAATGTATTGGTGGCTGGAGCTGCTACGGGGAAGTGGTCCCACGACGTCTAGGGCTATCCTCGAAAAGGGGGTGTCTATAATAGGCATGGGTTGGAGCGGAGCCCTGGCGGGCCGTTCAGTCCGGGTCTTCTGACATTCCGGGCAAGCTGCACATTGTCGGGCTACTTCCTCCCCCATCCCGGGCCAAAACAACCACTGGCTCACTTTTGCCAGGGTCTTGTCTCGCCCTAAATGCCCTCCCACAGGGCTTGCATGAGCTAATTGCCAGACAACCTGGCGGAACCGGGTAGGCACTACCAGTTGCGCTTCCGTGGAACCCTCCCATCTATGCCCCGGTATGTGGTAAAGGAGGTGATTCCTTACCTCAAAGCAGGGCTGTTCTTCTGATGGCGACCCGGATCCATTCCTGGAGTCCTGGGCCCGTTCCCGGAGCGCCCTGAGCCTGTTTCCGGAGCGCCCTGAGCCTCTGGTCCTCTCCTTGCGCTTCCCAAAACTGCACGCTGCTGGTGAAGTCGTTAAGGTCTAGACCTTCAGCCTCCTCAGCTGACTCGCGATCCTCCTCCAATTCACCCAGCCATCCTTCACAGTTCCACATCTTTTTGCGTGCCTGTTCCGCATCTCTCACTCGGTCTAGCACATCATAAATTGGTTTCCAGTCCTGGCCCAGCAGCATTTCGCATGCCAACTTGGGTACTATTCCCATCAGGAGTTCCCCCTGATGCTCCATTACGCGCAGCTGGATCCATTGCCGCCCTACACGCTCAGCTTTGCCATGCAGGCAGGCCACCGTCACCAGTGGGGCTTTCCTTCCCGCTTGCGGGTGTACCACATCGGCCCTTACCATGGACTGGGCGCATCCCGAGTTGAGGGTTGCCTGCACGGGGTGTCCGTCCACCCAGGCCTTAATGACTGGGCAGCTCCACGTCGCGTTCCCCTCGCTGACCGCGTAACTACAGTTCATTGGCTCGCTGGTCTCCGGACCATGGCACTGGTCAGCTGGGCCCCTTGGCCTGTCGGCAGGAATCCAGCGCTCAGTGGACTGGCTAGGACACTCTCGCGAGAAATGCCCGTTTTGTCCACACCGAAAACACACGGTGTCCCTAGTAGCCCCCCGGGTGGGAGGACGCCGCCATTCGGGTTCCTTTGGGGGCACCGTCACAGGTCCCGGGCTCCTTCT
>NW_005842541.1:300617-301423 GCF_000455745.1 Alligator sinensis
CTTCGGCAGCAGCAAAAGCCTTGGCCAGTTTTAGGGCCTCTTCGCAGGTCCGCGGGCAGTGCTGCCGAACCCAGCGCTGTGTCCTTTCCTTTAGATCATTCTGAAATTGCTCGAGGATGACTTGGTCCGCCAGGTCCTCTCTGTCTGACCCCGCTGGGCTTACCCATTTATCGAGGAGGTCCCGCAGCAGCTGCAGCAGCACTCAGGGACGTCTTTCGTCGGGCCCCTTCTTGGCGCGGAACAGGTGGCGATAGTGATCTGGGCTGATCTCCAATTGGTAGAGAATAGCCTGTTTCACGTGTTCGTAGTCTCTGGCCTCATCCCTCAGGAGGGCCCGATAGGCGGCCTGGGCCTTACCTACCACCAGGGCACCCAACTGGCTGGCCCAGTACTCCTGATTGAGGCTGGTCATAAGGGCGTGGCGCTCAAAGGCCTCAATGTAGGCCTCTGGATCATTGTCCCTAGTCATCTTGGGCATCTTGAAAGACACCAGGCTATGTTGGAGCCAGTCGTGCTGGCAGTCTAGCATCTGTTGTTGTAAATCTAGGATCTGGGTAAGAGCCTGCAAGTTCTGCCCGAGAATATCTGCTGTGGTCATAGGCACAGGCTGTGCACTGGCGTAGGCCGCCATGTCGGGTTTTTGATGTTCCCGGCCAATGCACCAAGTTGTGCCCGCCTCTGTTCGATTAAGCGCTCCCGTGCAGCCTTAGCCCGGACTATGGATCGTGTCTGTCGTGGGCTCACGGGTGGACCCCACAGGCTACCCCTGCTGACATCAGGGGGGCCCCTTCACTCGCCTTCCCCGA
>NW_005842541.1:302239-309061 GCF_000455745.1 Alligator sinensis
GCAGCTCCTAGATCCCCCGTCGGCTTTGCTCCCACCTTTCCGGCTGCCTCTGCGGCTGACGTCGATGCCGGCTTTTCAGCTGGCTCCGCTGCCGGTGTTACAGCCAGCTTCCCTGCCGGCACTGCTATCGGTGTTACAGCCGGCTTCCCTGCCGGCTCTGCTGCCAGCATCGCTGCCGACTCTGTCGGAGCCTCTCCTGGCTCTGCCCCCGGCTTTCCACCCTGCCGGGCGCAGCAGCTGATCCCCTCCATGTGAGGGCTTTCCCATCAAGCCTCCACTCGTCAGCCGCCTCGCCGCATCGTCGGGGCAGCTTTTTTTCTACTGCTATCGGTGTTACAGCCGGCTTCCCTGCCGGCTCTGCTGCCAGCATCGCTGCCGACTCTGTCGGAGCCTCTCCTGGCTCTGCCCCCGGCTTTCCACCCTGCCGGGCGCAGCAGCTGATCCCCTCCATGTGAGGGCTTTCCCATCAAGCCTCCACTCGTCAGCCGCCTCGCCGCATCGTCGGGGCAGCTTTTTTTCTCTCCCGGGCGGCGTCTCCTGCCCACGCTGCTCAGCCACAGCTGGATATATGCGCGGCTAATCACCCTCATCGGTTGTTTCGCCGCACGCCTCTCCTCCGGCTGTTCGGGCTCTGTGAGAGGTAAGTGGGTCTCTCTTTTGGCCTGGGGCCCTCCTGCCACCCCAGCTCCCCTGGGACAACTGTATTCCTTCCCATTTCACAGTGATCATTTCTGAATGCAACAGTTATGCTACTGGAAAGTTGCTCAATGACATCATCATCTAATTATTTGCTTGAACTGGACAACTGCACAGTGAATTCATTTATCAAAATATGCCATACTGCTTTGAATGTCATCTTGTGTGCTCTGATAGCATAACTGCACAATTTCCCTTTTATTATGTTGATGGCTATGTTTTCTGAAAATAATCCACTTTCTGTCCAACAATCTTCAAGTTCTGAAGTGGCAAAATGTTGACCAACTGCTGATAAATAAATCATGATGATACAGAAACCTCTGAGTTGAATTCCTTCAATCTCTTCTGGCCAAGCCCATACAAGTTCATTTACTTTGCAATACAATGCTTGATCAAATGTTATGACTGTGTGCTATTCTTCCAGGCATCATGCAATTGTTTTACATTGCATGATATCAATCCATATTGCGTCATACTCAGAGGCTGGTATGACAGTATGGGACATAATTTGACAATGGATGGGTGATGAAGTATCATCCAAAAGAAACTAGTTAAATGCTATCCACCCTGACGCAGCGACATTCTCCTGGTTGTTGATTGATATTCTACCCAGTATCCATGGTAGTTCTGCTGACATTCGTTGAACAAATGTGTTGTTGAGTTTTTCATTTGTGTTACTATCTGTACAATGGATAGGTAGCTTCAATGACTTGTTATGGGTCATCATCGCTAGAATGACCTTGTTAAGTTCAGATGGTACATCTTTCAAGGTTCTTTTCCTTTCTGTTATGCTGGTGCTTTCTTAAATCTCAAGTAGTTTTGATGGTCCTCTTTGAAATGCTACAATTTCCATTGCATGAAATGTTTGTTTTCCATCCAATGTCTCCTTCAAGATGTCAATGCTGTCTAATGAAAACTGAACAAGGCAACTGGGAACAAGATTCTTTGGGATAACAACTCCATTTCCCCCAAATTCCTTTACGTTTTTCTCAGTAATGGTGGTCTCAATGTGACACACTGTGTCATAAGATGTGCTGCAGTCAGCAGCATGGAGACTTTGATCAGCTTAGATCTAGTTGCGTGATGTATTAGTAAGCTCAACCCAACCCATTTTGGCATTAGCTTTTTTACCCTTGATTGCAGGTAAACCAAATCCAGACATATATTCAGTACAGCTCTGTCTCAATTCTTATCTTGTGCATGCCTTTCAACATCTAAGTCATCATTGTCATCTTCCAGAATCAAATGGATCAATGTGCAAAAGCTATTAGGAACACATTACTGGGTTTAGTCTTCATTCAAGTTGCCTTATCCCTTCATATTGGCTATAACTTTCAAATCTGCTTCGATCTTGAGAGCAGCATAGCGCAAGTTTCGTGTATCTGAAAACTCTTCTTTGAACTGCAGGCCAACAGCTTCCTCATTGTTTATATGCAAACCTAAAATTGATTGTACAACTTTACCAATCATTACAGTTCAGAAGACATGGAGTGGAAGATTTGTATTACTTTGCCACTGAAACTGAATGGCTGTCTTGTAGTAACTTTGAAGTTCTTGCTTCATTTGCTTCAGTGGGCGCGTCCACATGAGCGCACACGTGCCTCTTGCCCCGCCTCAAACCCCTTTGAGGCGGGCCAACAGACATGTATGGGAACAAAAAAAATGTTCCCCCTGCTGCAAACTTGCAAAAGTTTAAAAAAGCAGTCCCCGACCGTGCCCTGAGGCAACCAGAGGCTGGATCCTCCATAGAGATGCTCTGGCTGCCAGAGCCGAGCCAGGCAGGGTTATTTTTCCCCTAGTGGCACAATTTGCTCCACAACAAAGTGCATGTCCAAGCATGTGCGCTGAGGCAAAAAGCCCCGGCTCAAATTTGTACTGCTTCTATTTGAGCTGCTGCAAGCGCATGTGCTTGCATGTGTGGACGCACCCAGTGTGGTCAGAAGATACTCACCACCTTCATCTTCTACTAAATTGCAATATCTTTCAAATATATCTTTCAGACTGTACACACTTCTCCATGCAAAACCAGCATCTAGTTCATCAATTACTTGATGCCATGCTCTCGCTTCAGGAAAAAGAAGAATATCTTCTTGCACAATCTTCACATGCAAATGGGAATGAGAGACTGTTGCTTCCATTGTTCTTCTCACCTGCATTCAGAATGGTAATGTGCCTCAGCAGCTATTAGATCTTCAACACCAATTCAGCAATGCGACACTTCATTCTTCTCTGCCAGCTTGTATATTGGATTGGCTGATTCAAATGACAACTGTTGACTCAAGTCTCTTCTTACTAGAATGTTTCTGGCAGGATATGCATATCATCCAGTTAACTGCTGAAGTAGATGATCTGCTTGATGTCCTAGTATGTTCTTCACATGATGTTGTTAGTAGGGTTTCACTTTCATCTTCTACCTTGTGTGACTTTCTTAACAGTCTTTTAATAAGTCCTTTGTGTGTGAAAGAACTATAGCAAGAACGATGCCAATTGAGACTTGTGGAAAGTTGCAGCCCAGGATCAACACAAGATGATAGTCTGTCAAGAATACTGCCATAACAAGTGTCAAATTCAGCAACTGTCCTGTGTTGAACAAATGCCTACTTTGGCTAATCATTGACTGTGAACCTACTTTGAGACATGATGATTCTAGTAGATTGTAAACTCAGCGACGCTATCGGCTCCATTGTAATGTATGCTTAAGGATAATAAAGGCAAATATCTTGTCGACAGTCTCCATTGGAGGTTTTCATATCAGGGACATCTGAAACAGAACATAGTTGATGTAGCAGTCTTGCAAATCTTTTGGGTATTTAATAATGAACAAAACTGTAAATTCACAGCAGCCATATTGGAATCCAATATGGCTACCATGATGAAAATGTTACAATTGAGCTCCTCAGTTTATACAATGCTGGTTTCATCACTGGAATTATTTTTCCAGGCCTACTAAGGACTGAAATATTGGTCAAATATTGATGGCTGAAAACGCGAATTCGTTGCAGCCAGCACTACTTGCCAGATTGGCAACATGACTTTCTGAAATGGGTAGACCACCTCTACCAGAAACACACTGCTCTCACTTGTGGCAATGAGTTGCCTATGGGGTGACACCTTTACCCTTCACTATTAACCCTTTGCTTGTCTGGCAGAAAAAGTGTCAACTGCAGCAGCACTTTGGACTTGCTGAGGTTGAATCTGAGCCAGCTGCTTGTCATCATGGTGTTGACCCCACAGATTCATTGTGGTTTCCTTGTGACAGAGATGCTTCCTTCTTGCATATCACTGCTGTTTCTGCTGATAAGGAGTATTGCTAGCTGTGCAGGTTAAACTTGTAAGTCAGGCTACTATGAAGTCAGGAGTTTAGGTTAAAGATAATGAGATTTAATAATATAGCTATGTTCATGGACTTATTTTTCACTCTGGGTTTATACATTAATTGTTCACTTAGTTTTAACTTTTCTCCCAAACCCCAAGCGCTAGAGACTTCCTTTTTCATCAGAGCAGAAGACTGATATTCACATACAACCCCAGGATGCTGGGAGCTGGGGCTTAGAAAGGGAACAAAGAACAAATATCTCCAGACTTGAGAAACTCGGAGAGTCAACAACTCTGCAGTAAGGTAGGTATTCCTCACTCATGGTACCTGAACACCAGGAAAAGGCTAGTAGTGCCCCTGCTCCTCATGAATGTTGTGCTTAGGGGGTTCTGCAGCATCCTGGCTTCTCTCTGCATCATCCTTTAAGTATCTACTTTAGCCTTGGATGGGGTGGTAGCACTCTCCTGCCAACAGATCAATGAAAGCAAGACTGCTGTGTTTCTTCCTAGAAAAGGGAAATACTTCTAAGAACAAGTCAAACCCACTGGCTTCCTCATGTCAGTCAAACTAGTCCAGAGGCTCCACGCTTGCTCTCATCTCTGATTTTATTTTCTATCTTCACCTTCCATCCTCAGGCATACAAGCTGTGGCTTTCTCCTGGTCCTTTAGTCTCCTGTTGGGAACACAAGGTTGCTATAAGGAAGGAAACTGAGAGGGTAGTGTAGCAGGGCACTAAGGTGCCTGCTACGTGGAGAGCCAGGATAACTCCTCAGGTGCCGGTTGCTGAGGCAACTAGAGGGAACTAATGAC
Organism: Alligator sinensis; assembly: GCF_000455745.1. Lineage (NCBI taxonomy): Eukaryota > Metazoa > Chordata > Crocodylia > Alligatoridae > Alligator > Alligator sinensis. The sequence continues at coordinate 307,062 of NW_005842541.1, forward strand.
TCTCACTTGCCTAGCCAGCTGACAAGAAGGGGCAGGGCCTGGCTCTTATATAAATCACAGGCAGGAGGCCAGGAGGCAGTTCCCTAACAGCAGCCAAGGAGGAAGGAGCTCTCGGTCATGAAAGAGAGGAGAAGCTGGATGCAGGAGCGACATCTGATACTGCTGCAAGATGAACAACCCCCAGTAGGCTTGAGCGTGGTTATAGCTGGGCGGCTTCTGTTTGTGTTATAGGCCAGGGGCTTGCGTTTGTGTTGCTGTTTGTCACCAGTCATCTGGGTGAGGCTAAGAGGGGATGGAGGAGGCCTCATAGGGGACTCACAGCAGCGTGGGGACCCCAGTGCCAGTGAGGGCGCAGCATTCGGGGTACACTGACCCCAGCCCCAGAAAGGGGGCAGCAAGAAGCCCCAGAAAGGGGGCAGCATTGTGAGAAGGCCCCCAGAGAGAGTGGAGCCACAGTTGTCGAGTGCCAGAGAGGGCACGGAGAGAGAGACAGGGCTGCAGAGAGCCCGAGCACCAGAGAGGACATGGAGAGAGAGAGAGACAGAACAACGTCAGTCACATCTGCGAGGCTTGGGGCGTGGTACAGGGGTGGTCGAAGCCACGCATAGCCCATAAGGCGGGAGTGTACAGAACACTCAATATCGGAGAGGATCTAGAGATAACAGGAGAACTGTGAACAAGAAGATGAAAGGCAGCCTCCCTATAAAACATATAAGATCAAAGTCGTGGTGGGCAAGAATTGGAGGGTGCTAGTCGGCAGCTTGGCATGGTAAAGGAGGCAGCAGGGGAGAGCACTGCGACCCTGACCGCCCTCCTGTTACAGGTAGAAAGCAAGAAGTAGAGTAGCAAGCAGTAGGGTACCAACCCTCCTGCTGATTTAGAAGGAGTGCCAGCCTGGTGGCCTTCAGGGAGGCCACACTATGGCAGCAAAGGCCTGTATCCAAGGCTCTTGTGTCACAAAGGCAGCAGCCTGTGTGTGGAAGGTAAGATGTACATGCACATCCACACGTCCCCCACTAAGAACCTCTTCCCCCTTCTGTCCAGGGTGCCAAAATTCCTAGTTATGTCTCTGAGAAAGACATACAGAAAGAAAAATGAAGGAGGAGAAGAAACTTAGGGCAAGAAAAACAGTGATTCTAAGTGGGGGAGGGTTCTTCTTCCATCCAGCAAGGATGGATGTGACAATGAGGGGTTGAACAAAAATACTGGCACCAGCTACAGGCTAGGTTAGTTCATGCAGGTCAGGTTCTATCTTAGACTTTTATGGAAAACTCCCATTGGCTGGGAGCTTTGCACAAGCTAATGCTATTCTGTCTTGGAGGAAAGGCAGCAAAAGGGCACAGCAGCCCCCTTGGCTCTCCAGGGAGCTAGTGGACCTCCTGTGGCTAAAAAGAAAGACCTACAAAGGATGGAGGATGGGATCTACCTCCAAGGAGAAATATTTCACACTGGTCCAGACCTGCAGGGAATGAACCAGGAAAGCCAAGGCTGCGACGGAACTCCAACTGGCTACAAGTATCAAGGATAACAAAAAGTCCTTGTTTAGATATGTGGGGAGTCGGAGAAAAAGAAAGGGCAACACTGGACCCCTGCTAAACCAGATGGGACAACTGACAACTGACGCCCAGAAAAAAGCCAACCTACTAAATGCAGGGGTGTAGGTTGTAGCCGTGTTGGTCTAAGGACATAGGCAGACAAGGTTCCTTGGGTGAATTTGAAATCTTTTATTAGATCAACCCAAATAGTTGGAGAATAGTTATTAAGCAAGCTTTCAGGTTCAAAAACCCTTTGTCAGGCTAAGGAAGCTGCAGCAGTTGGTGTGTGCTCTTCCTGGATGGAATGAAAAGTAAGGAAGCCAGGGGCTGGGCTGGGCTGGGCTGGGGAGTCAGTTGCCAGGCAGATTATAATGTATCAAAAATCCAATGTCTATGTTTAGTCCATGATCTCTAGTATCCAGGAGGTTGATGAAATGGAGCTCATAGGCTCGTCTCTGGGAAGTG
>NW_005842541.1:309839-310457 GCF_000455745.1 Alligator sinensis
CCCTGGCTTCCTTACTTTTCATTCCATCCAGGAAGAGCACACACCAACTGCTGCAGCTTCCTTAGCCTGACGAAGGGTTTTTGAACTCGAAAGCTTGCTTAATAACTATTCTCCAACTATTTGGGTTGGTCTAATAAAAGATATCAAATTCATCCAAGGAACCTTGTCAACCTACTAAATGGGTACTTTGTGTCAATTTTTCATCAGTCCCATGGGAGAAAGGAGATTGGGTGAGGGAGATTCCTTGCCTTCTATCAATACTGACCTCGTGAAGGAACACCTTGAGAAGCTGGACACCTTCAAGTCAGCCAGCCCTGACAATACACCCCAGGGTACTCAAGGAGCTGGCAAGCATCATAGCTCAGCCCCTGGCACAGATCTTTGAGAACTCCTGGTGCTCTGGTGACGTGCCCGAAGATTGGAAGAAGGCCAATGTGGTGCCTATCTTCAAGACAGGGAGGAAAGTGGATCCGGCAAACTACAGGCCCATCAGCCTGACCTCTAGCCCGGGGAAGGTCTTAGAAAAGATTATCAGAGAGGCTATTCTTAACAGACTGGCCGATGGCAACATCCTGAGGGATAGCCAGCACGGGTTTGTTGCGGGGAGGTCGTGCTTGG
>NW_005842541.1:310882-324061 GCF_000455745.1 Alligator sinensis
GTGGTAAGCTGGCTAGCACTACGGATGAAAGGGACTTGGGGGTCATGATTGACCACAAGATGAACATGAGCCTTCAATGTGATGCTGCAGCTAGTAAAGCAAGCAAAACGCTGGCTTGCATCCATAGATGCTTCTCAAGCAAATCCCAGGACATCAGTCTCCCGTTGTTCTCGGCCTTGGTGAGGCCACAGCTGGAGTACTGTGTCCAGTTTTGGGCTCTACAATTCAAAAAGGATGTGGAGAAGCTTGGGAGAATCCAGAGAAGAGCCACGTGGACGATCACAGGTCAGGAAAACAGACCTTATGACGACAGGCTGAAAGCCATGGGGCTCTTTAGCCTGGAAAAGTGCAGGCTCAGGGGAGATCTGATGGCCACCCATAAGTTTATCAGGGGTGTTCACCAGGATCTGGGGGAACAATTGTTCACTAGAGCACCCCAGGGGATGGCAAGGTAGAACGGTTATAAACTCCTGCCAGACCATTTCAGGCTGGACATAAGGAAGAATTTTTTTTACTGTCTGAGCCTGCCATCGGAGGTGGTTCAAGCACCTACTTTGAACGCCTTCAAGAGAAATTTGGATGCTTATCTTGCTGGGATCCTATGACCACAGCTGACTTCCTGCCCCTGGGGCAGGGGGGGCTGGACTCAATCTTCCAAGGTCCCTTCCAGCCCTAATGTCTACAAAATCTATGAAACTTGGCCATGGGTCTAGGGGAGGACAGAGTCTGATCAACTTAAATTTAGGGGTGGGATTAAAAATGGAATTTATTCCTCTCCAAAGGGACGCCTCTTCTCCAAAGCTCCAGCCATGGATGAAGAGCAGCAGTAGGTGAACTATCTGGTTCAAGTGCGGTTCTATGGGGCAGTGTCTATGTCCTCTATGTTGTCTAGCTCTTCTGCCTAAAAGTACCCAAGCAGAATACAAAGGGCCAGGCACTAGTAACGATTAATGTGCTGCCTGAGCACTTGCAGAGGTGAAGAGAACTAGAGGCATTTGCCTGTTCCATGTCAGAGGAGCCCTCACATTGCACTAAGCCTACTTTCAGTGGTGTGCTATATAGAAACATTGGATCAAAAGGGGCCTCTTGTCCCATCAAGTCCCCTCTCCTGCATTTGCAGGCAGCCACTTATCCAACAAGTCCTCAAAGCTATCTACTCCAGCCCCTTAGACACCAGAGCATATGTCTGTGTATTTTCATCATGGCCAATCAGTCTTTACAACCAGCCAGGGTTCTTTCCCAGTCTGTGACACTGAACTCTGTGCTGGTTGCTTATATGCACTAACATGCACCTGGCCCTTAACTCATTGTATCTCCATATGCTAAAGGGGTTTTCACTTTCACAGCTGCGCAGAGCACTTCCGTATTGTGCTTTAAAACAAAGGCAGTGGCTCTTGTATTTGAGCTCATTTACCTGGAAAAAGAACAACTGATTCTTTTCCTGGGGCATGCTGTGCACAGATTCTCTATTGTTTTAAGAAATGTGGTGATAGAAGGTGTTGGACTGGCAGCCCCTGGGGATGGATGGCTTCTGCCATAGGCGAGGCATAGGGGAGGCATGGTGGGGCACGTGCCCCTCTGAAATTGGCCCTCACTGGCCAGGGAGTGGGGAGTGCCAGCCGGTGCCCTCCCTGAGAAGCGCCAATGGCACTTCCAGTTTTTCCAGCAACAATTCCAGTTTGCCGCTGGTGCTTCTGGGGTCAGCGATTAGCTGCTGGGGGACCTCCCCCCACCCAGAGCCGGGAGGCACCAGTCACCCACAGTCTGCTTATCCTCAGAGTGAGTACTGCAAAAGTGGCAGCTGTGCACAGTTCCCTCCCTTCACACCACCACCGTCACCAGGGATCTTGGTTTTCCCTGATTAAAAAATGGCAGATTCTCTGATTAAAAAACCCCCCAAAATCTGTGTTTAAAGTGAAAGGCCCCTCCTTTCCCCACCCCGGCCCTGCTTGTTCCCCTCACTCCCAGCCCCACAGCCCTCTGGCCCTGCTCATGCTCCTCACTCCCCTCCCCACAGCCCCCCAGTTCTGCTGCTGCCCCTCTGTTGCCCCCTCCAGCCTCTCCCCAGCCCTGCTGGAGGGGGTCCCCAGCTGCCAGGGCTACAGGGCCAGAACCTGGGTCCACAACCCCCTGCTGCTGGCAGGAGGTGGCAGCTGCTGCAGCCGAGCAGAGCGCCCCCGCCCAAATGCCTGCTGCAGGCTTGGGCTGGGGGTTAGTGGGGCCGCCTCCCTGCCCCGCATGCACTACCAGAGGGGCAGGGGGGACCTATGCCCCCCAGATCTGTGTGCAGGGTGGGTTCAGGCTGGGCACTGCAAGCTTGGGCTCTCACCCTGCTGCCCTCCCCCCGGGTCTCCACAGCTCAGCAGGTGCGACCTGAGCTCTGCAAGGAACTGTGCTCCACGCTGTCCTGGTCATGTGTCCCCTGCATGACCACCACTGCCACCCCTCCTGCTACCACATGCAGGGGATGCGTCACCAGGGCAGTGCATAGCTCACAGTGGCAAGCAGCTTTCCTGTGTGGCCTCACTATGCCCTGCAGCACTGGGTTGTACCCAGGGTCCCCCCTGGCCCCTGAAAGTGTGTGCAGTAGTGGGGAACTCTGCCAGCCTGCAGAGAGCTCTTTGCAAAAGTGCAAAATCCATGGGTTTCTCTGCTAAAATGAGAAATCAGCATTTTGCTCCAATAAAGGGGGAAATCTGTGTTTTTCTCTGTTTCCATGGGAAAGGGAAAACTACAATCCCTGATTATCACATAAGTGTGCATCCAGCTGCTCATAGCAGTTCCTTTTGATCATAACACCTCAAAACCCATTTTTGTCTTTCCCTTATTACATCAGAAAGAAGAAGGGGACTTGAGTCTCTATGGCCTGTGCAGTAGTGGTTGGGGACCGAGCCAAGCCCTCAGAAGGTGCTCATCACACACTGCACCAGTATAAACTGGACTATGTTCTTACAGGCAATCTGCTCTGATATCTGAGGGGCATTTTTTTGTTCAGCTTCAAAGGAGCAACACAATGATGAAACACTGCATATTATTGCTACCCCATGAACTAGTCATCCCTTCCTTGCGCTCAACTATGACATGCAAGGGATTGAGCCAATAGGACATCCCAATTAATTTTGAAATACTTGGAAGTCAAACAAGTCAGGGCTAAGGCTGAGAGAGCAACACTAAACCTATCCACATGTGACCAAAGTCTGGAAAATGCCTTCAAAATAAAATGCACCTCCTTGGGGCATCTTTCTGTAGTAACCATCAGAAATACTAGGAGGGCATGGATCAGGAATCCAAGGCAGGGGATAGAAAGTTAGAATAATGGCATATTTCAGCTTGAATAGCTTAGTATTAGTGTCAAACGTATCAGAGCTGACAAATCCAACATCATCTGTATCTTAAACTGTAGAATAAAAATAGTATGAGATTATATCATTACAGAGACTTAGAGGATTTGGTGGCTTCTTAGTACCTATACACCCCCAGAAGCAAGAGAAACTAGAAGCACTGTAAATAGATATGTATGTGCAGAGCAGGTGTGTAGAAATTTTCACTCTTGCTTAGTTCAGTCCACTGCAGTTTGGCCTTGGTTTAGTCCAAAGTTTGTTCCAAACTCTTTGAGTTAATTGGGAAGGATGCTAGTGAGCAGCTGCTACTCAGATTGGCGCAGTATTGGAATAATGCATTGCAGATGACAGTTCTGGAACGCTACAGGCTGTGATGAGTTAGCAACAGATTATGACCTGTACTTCTTCCACAACAGTGTCAGGAGCTGGCTATGTTATCTTCTCGGTCCTAATCTGCCAGTACACCAAATTACCACATTTTCCAGGCAAATGAATAAACCATCTGGGAAGATCACTATAGATTTTGGGGCTCAGCCTGCTGGACATATGCACCATAGCAGATGAAGAAACCTTGGCCTTTTTAGAGCGACCTTGTCAGATTGCTAACGGGCTGCAAACACATTGTTTTCCTAAGCACGACAACTAAATCATTATCCTCTCTAGTGACAGTTTTCTGGCAACAGATCCTTGTATTTGCTTCCAGCATGTTTCAAGAGAAGAAGTGTATAAATCACTCAGTTTTACACTCAATTTACACAGAGTGAGGGATTGAATGTGTACAGGATCCAAGAATGAATACAGGACCTGAAGCAAACAGAAATGCAAACCCTTTCCCCTAATTAAGAAAGTCTGCAAACTGACCCCATGCAGAAAAGACCCTAGGTTCTTTCTGTTTTAGGAGGCAAGCAGGCTTTCTCCCTAACTCTGCAATGGCAGGTGAGAGAAGGATCAGCTGATTAAATTCGCAAGGCTCTTACCTCACTTACCTTACAGCCTGGAATCCAAGCAGCCACAATTAAACAGAAAGAAAACAAGTTTCCAAAGCCTGACAGGACCTGCCACCTGTTGGTAAGACATGGCATGGCATCTCCTTGCTGCCTCATGCACAATGACACCCCCTCAGCTTCCTTTCCCCATTGGATTGTGCCTAGATTATTTAGACCGTATGTTCCAGACTGATCCTGAGGGATAGTAAACACTACCAAAAGGATGTTTTTATATTTATTCACATGTATACAAAAAGAGAGAAGAGCTGCTCTTGAAGGCGGTGGAAACCTTTGACAAATTTACAAATACAGTTCTTAGAAATCACACTTTTAGTTATTCTGCCTATTTCAGGTGATTAGTTGAGTTTTGGCTAACGTCACAAAGGCTCAAATTAAAATTTCTTGAGTTGATGGCCAGGGTTTGTCTGTAGGCTGTAGAATCATAATAATCAGGTACCGCAATAGTTAATAACTTGACTTAATTCCCACCTTGTTTCTTCACATATAGCTTTCACTCAAGTTTTCAATTATTTTTAGCTCTATCGAAAGTCCCAAGTGCTTGCTTTATTCCAGCATGAAGATCATTTTGGATGAAGAGAAAAGCCCGACAAGCACATTTTAAAGGATTGTTTTTTAAGATAATAGTTTGAGCTGAAAATCAATTACGTACCAGATTCCCTTGCCAATTTCCAGAAAAAAATAATTCTGTGCTCCTGGGAGTTAAGTGCTACAAATCATATATAACAAAGGGATTGAATTTCTGCATTCAGAGAAAAAAAAAGTCAGCCTAAACTAGGGCCTTGCTTTCAGTACATCAGCAGTGTGCAATAGGGTCAAAGGGTGATTTTCCAGAAACGTGATAAGCAATGGATATTTTTTTAACTGACACTGACATCAGTCTCATGCTGAGATACATTTTTTTTTGCTACTGATCAAAGAAATATTTATCAGAACCAAAGACCTCAATTCTTATACAAGAAGAGTGGTCCTAGTCAAAACAGTTTTGAGCAGCCATGTCAAACAAGGAAGGGCACGAGCTCAAGTGGCAGAGGTAAAGTTATAAACCAACAGAGATCCAGAAGTTCAAGTTTAACACAATCCCTTTTTCATATGCAACAAGGCAGAAGATAAGCAGTTAAAAGTAAGCAAGAATTACTGCAAAGAGAGCAACAACACAAACAATCTTAAGTAAAAAGGGTACTGAGGAATAGCTGGTAGAATCCCCTATACTTCTGGTTTTCATGGGCCTGATGATCCGCTCTTTTTGAGTCACGATGGCTCTTCTGGCTCCATCCCACTTCCCTGGCCCACTCAGGCGGTACTGGTACGGTGTGCATGGGCCAAAGAAAACCTCCATGGCTAGCTTAGGATCCGTTAGAAAGAGAGACAGTACGTTGGGCTTGACCCCTGTCAGGCTGGCAATTTCATCCATGTATTGAACAAAATCAACTTGGATGGTGTGGCGTGGGCTCTTCACATACCTGCAAGGAGAGGGAGGAACAGGCATTCTTGAATGTGATGACAGACATGCAGGTCAGGTAATGACATTTCTGAGGGGTACCACACTAGGTGCTTTTTTCCCCCCAGTAATTAATTCTCATTTTCATAGCTTGAGCAAAGGGAGAAAACTGGGTCACCATTTCAAAACTAATAAGCATATGGAACTACCCAGACAAAACAGCCGTTTACCAGAAGGAAATCTCTATGTCCAGCCAAATTCCTGGAGCACTTCTGCTCCTTAAAGAAAATGGCAATGAAACTTCCCAAACTTACACATTCTAACAACAACTCCACAGTCCACAGCAATATCATCAACTTATCCAGCCACATGCTCAGCCCATCTGAAGTGTCTGCACTCTCCTGTGGTTCCCCCCCCACTGCCAAATACATAGCTCAGTAAGGTTCAGCTATATGGACATCTTGGGTATGTGCAGATGAGCATGGTCTGTGGTACTGCAAACACATTTGCAGTGGCACATACTGCACTATCCAGTGTTCTCCGCGCTGCAAGGGTGCACTGCCCAAGCATGTGCTGCACTGTTTTTTTTCCCTGTGTTTTTTTTTACCCCTGGATCTTGGTCGTGTTATCTGTAGGCCCCCTTCCTTTACTTTGCTGGACTTTTGGTCCTCCTCGCCACTGGATCCTCCATCCACTGCCAAAGTTCCTCCACTGGCTGCCTCCCCCTACTTGTGCCCTGCTGGCACTAAACTTGTCCTCTTGGCATGATCCTGGCCATCCACGCCTTCTTGCCTTGGAACACTAATCATGACCCTCTTGGCCCTAACTGCACCTTCCGGGTTCTAGTTGTGGCCTCCAGCCTCCCCCATAGCAATGCCTATGCCTTACAGACATACCCATGTCTTTTGACCCCCTGGGGGAACTGCGGGAAAAAAAAATGGCACAGTGCATACTTGGCTAGTGCACGCTGCTGAAAAGTGGAGCCAGGTCACCCAGAGCTGTGCTGCAGCTGCTGGCCAGGCTCTGCATGGCAGATTCACCATGGCTGCAGCCCCAGATAAAGCTGGAAGTATTTGATCCTGTAAGCAAAGTTTGTGACACACTGTGGGTGTTTTAAAACATGATAAGAAGCTCAGGAAATTCTTGGTCACCTGCTCAAACCTGGTGTAGTTTCCCCAATTATGAGGTGTTATGACAGCATTGGCCTGAGGGTGGCAGTGGTGCCCCCTTTTCGGCTGAACTAATCCTGCCTCTCACTCCAGCTCTTTAGCCTACTCCATAGATTCATAGATGCTGGGGTCGGAAGGGACCTCAATAGATCATCGAGTCCGACCCCCTGCATAGGCAGGAAAGTGTGCTGGGTTTGGATGACCCCAGCTAGATGCCTATCTAACCTCCTTTTGAAGACCCCCAGGGTAGGGGAGAGCACCACCTCCCTTGGGAGCCCATTCCAGACTTCGGCCACTGGAACTGTGAAGAAGTTCTTCCTAATGTCCAGTCTAAATCTGCTCTCTGCTAGCTTGTGGCCATTATTTCTTGTAACCCCCGGGGGCGCCTTGGTGAATAAAACCTCACCAATTCCCTTCTGTGACCCCCTAATGAACTTATAGGCAGCCACAAGGTCGCCTCTCAACCTTCTCTTGCGGAGGCTGAATAGATCCAGTTTCTCTAGTCTCTCCTCGTAAGGCTTGGTCTGTAGGCCCTTAACCATACGAGTGGCCCTTCTCTGGACCCTCTCCAGGTTATCCGCATCCTTCTTGAAGTGCGGCGCCCAGAACTGCACGCAGTACTCCAACTGCAGTCTGACCAGCGCCCGATAGAGGGGAAGTATCACCTCCTTGGATCTGTTCGTCATGCATCTGCTGATGCACGATAAAGTGCCATTAGCTTTTCTGATGGCTTTGTCACACTGCCGACTCATGTTCATCTTGGAGTCCACTAGGACTCCGAGATCCCTTTCCGCTTCCGTGCCACCCAGCATTTCCTAGGCTGTAGGTGTGCTGGACATTTTTCCTCCCTAGGTGCAGCACTTTGCATTTCTCCTTGTTGAACTGCATTCTGTTGTTTTCTGCCCACTTGTCCAACCTGTCCAGGTCTGCTCGTAGCTGTTCCCTGCCCTCCGGAGTGTCCGCTTCTCCCCACGGTTTTGTGTCATCCTCTGAGGAAGCCAGAACACCAAGCCAAGCCGAACCCCCATGGGGCACACGGCCCTGCCCTGCCTTCTCTCCAAGCCAAAGACCCATTCTCTCCCCGCAGTCCCTTCTGCCACCGGCTTCTGCCCCCTCAGACTTCTCCATGGGCCTCACAAGGCAGCGCCAGGAGCTGCACGCAGCTAGGCAGAGCTCTCCCCCACATGCCACACACCCACGCGCCCAAGGCATCTCCGGAGAGCCCGGCACGCGGCGCCCCAGTCCGAGGAGAGCCCGGCTGGCACCAGTAACTTGTCTCGGAGCTGAGAGCTGCTGAGCAGCTCGTCCTTCTGCAGAAGCAGCACCAGGTCCTTGTACACCGACTGCTGGATGGAGTAGCCCAGAATCACCCTTTCACTATCTCTCGATGTAATTTTTTAGCAATAAGGGAAGGTGCCTAGAGCCTTGGAGAGGTCTTGGTTGTGCAATCTGTTGGCCCCCTTCCTTTCCTTTGCTGGATCTTTGGTTCTCCTTGCCACCAGACCTTCCATCCACTAACAAAGTTCCTTCACTGGCTGCCTCCTAATCACGACCCTCTTGGCCCTAACTGCGCCTTAAGGGCTATAGTGGTGGTCTCCAGCCTTCCCCATAGCCATGCCCATGTCTTACAGGTCTTACTCTAATTTGGTTCATCTGGCTCAGGCATCAGCCCTCTCAGCCTCAGTCCCTTTGCTGTCTTTGCCCTCTGGGACTTTGACCTTTGTGGGGCTAAAACAGAAAGTGTTCCTCAGGCACCCCCTCCTGTGGCCTCCATGCTGCCCCTGCAGCCACAACCTGGTCCTCCAGTAGCTTAAATACAAAATACGAACATAAAGCCTTCAGTCCCTAATGCAAGTTTGTACCGTCACACTCACGTCTCTATGCTCTGCAAACTCCTGTCTATGCTGCCAGCTTCCTTACAGCCCCTCCTGCAGACAGGAGCTCCGCTCTAACAAGGGAGAAGGGCCTAATTGACTGCACTGCAGCATTGCCAGGTCTTAAATATGAAATTATTGTATTGGAAGCTCAAGATTATCATATTTGCTGAAAAACTATTACACACTGAAAAATATGCAAAAAAGTATACAAAATGAGCACGCAAATAAGTCTTCTTATTTACTTTCTATCGCTCAGTATAAGATGCCTGTGAGTGAATGAGAACTGGGTTATCAAAGTTGAAGCATGTTTTTGCTGAGGCAAGTAGTCTTAAGAAAGTGCTGGCAGCAAACCCAAAACTCAGTTAGGGTGTTTGTAAATGTGTTGGTTTTGTTGTTTACAATTGAATGTTAAGAGAGTGTTACTGTGTAGTCTTTTGAAAAAGGGGTGAGTGGGACCTTGAGATGTAAAAGAAACAGTTTGGTTGTGTTGGGAATCTTAAATTTGTTTTGTGATGGCATTTTGTAATAAAAACAAAAAACAAACCCTCCTCTCCCCAACCTCACTTAAGGCTCTCTGAGAGTGACTTAGGTTTTGCATATGCTGCTGCCTCAAAAATTAATGTACATTTTGAGTACTTTTACTATTATTGCTTGTATATCATATAAGGGTTGAAATTATTGTACAAATACAATAATTATCATACATTTGGCAACACTGCTGCACTGGCTCAGGGCTTATTTCCCTAGGTTCCTCCCCTTTCCAGTCATATGGCCCCCTTAGCTTCCTTACTGAGCCCAGGTGTCCCCCCTTGGCTCAATAAGCTGCCTACTCCTCTCTGCTGCCATTTACACAGCAGGGCTGCTTACTCAGTAGCTGGCTTAAATGAAGCTGCTCCTATCAAAATGCAGCTCTAGCCTGCTGCTCTCCCCTCTTAAAGTAATAGGGGTGTTGGCCCCTGTTACAGGTGCCCACCAGTCACACCTCATCATTGTTGGTTGGGCTTATTCTTAGATCTCAGTGAACTCCATCCAGTGACCTCAGGATGGAGGACAAAAGAGTGAGTCTGTAAGTCCCTAGCTCTTGCTTCCTTTAACTCTGAGATTGGCTGGGGAATGAATGATCTCTCAGTTTAGATCAGTGTGAAACAAATCAGAAACCCAGCCCAAGTACCCAGTGCTCCCAAGATGCTGTTCACAAATCGATGATCAGTCTGAAAGCTCTGGATCTCTTCCTTTAGGTCACAGAGCTTGGTGATTATGAGGTCTGAAATGCAGTGAATGTAGGGTTGGGTAATGCTTACTACAGAGGTACAGGGAAGCTGGAAGTGCACTAGGGGAAGAAGAAAAGAGGGTGAGCAGTTGTTTGCCCTGGAGCTTCCCCACATGCCCTGTAGGCATTGTTTCTTATAAGGGTCCTTACCGTTTTGCCATTTCCTCTTTCTTCTGGGTAATATCAGCCATCATGTCACTCATAGATGGAAGTGAGTTCAGTCCTAGAAAGGAAAGCCCAGAGTGTGAGAAAGCCAAAGAGTGGGGGATCCGTTGTTAACAAATTAGCCTATTCCCTGAGAAACCTGGGTGTGAGGGATGGGGGCAGCTTCTGTGGGAAATGAGAAGCAGTTTCTGGGAAAGCCGGGATGGTTGTATTGGCCCCAAATCCTGAAAATCAGAGCTCCTAGAGTGCAGTGGACTTCCAACCCCTCTGAGGGACTGAAGCTTAGTGAGCCGGCCTCTGCCCCCATCCTTGCTGGCCTTCCCAACAGCTCCAGCACCACTTCAAGGAAAGTACTGCCTGTACCTTCTCTTCTCCCTCATGTGATCCTGGACTCAAAAACACTTCCCAACTTCTAGATAGGCAGAGAAAAGGCCAAACAACCAGAGGAAGGGCTGTGGCTGCCCTGGTTTATCTGGGATTAAAACAGCACAAAGACAGAGGGAGAGAACAGCTGGCTCAGCATGACAGACTAAGATAGCGTGCAACTGCCACCCATATCCAGCAAGGCAACTTTCTAGTGCTGCCTGTAGTTTCAGACAGGTTTGTAGTCCAGAAACTCCTGTCCAGAAGCTGCTAGCCTATTCCCTGGGCACTGGCCCACGTACCCTTGAACACACGTGTGGCCCAACGACACTGGAGCTCCGAGATAGGCATGATGGCCCCTAGTGGCTGGACAAGGCCAATGAAAGCCAGTGTTGGTTTCTCCAGGTGAGGCGGAAAGACAAACTTATACAGAGAGATCTGGTTATTGACCACTTCGACACAGCTCTCAAGGAAAGGGAAGGAGAAGCTGTATCCTGTAGCAAAAACAACCGCATCAATGTTGTCTTCTTTGGTACCATCTTCGAAGATAGCAGCAGTTTCAGTGAACTCGCTCACGTTTGGTTTCACTAGCACTTTGCCAGAGATGATACGGTTTGGCAGGTCATCATTGACAGTTGGATGCTGGTTGAGAATCCTGTATAGCAAAAAGAAAGCATGTAAGAATCAGTAGTGATGGGTGGCATGCCTCTGAAAGCCCATGGGGGATGGATCTGTATGACTATTAGGTATCTTTGGGCCTTTGTTCACTACCATTCGCTGTAAAATAGCTATAGTTAGGCTGAAGTAGAATGGCTGCCTGGATGTTGAATGATCGCTGTAGCTCAAGCAGCATAAAAGCGGCCTGAAAAGTGTCAGAAACTGTTGCCTGAGGGTACCCCTGGACAGAAGACATTTTCTCTCTGCTATTCTCTGCTTTCTAAGAACCACAGTGTATAAGTCCTAAAGGCTACACATTTTTAAGTAACCATCTTATCCCTGCCCTAGGAACTGCCTTGGGCCTGGAGACAGTACCGTGGCAAGAAAGTTTGGCACCTGGGCAAAGCCCGCAGCAACAGCCTGCTCTCGCCCCATGCACAGATCTGGGGAGCACACGTCCCCCCATGCTTGTCTGGGAGTGCACGCAGTGGCAAGAGTCACCCTCCCCCTGTCCCTACACCTCTCCAAATGAGCTGTTCGCAGCTCTGTCCCATGTCCTGCCCTGGCTAGGAAGTGCCTGTTGACGCCCCTTCACTTCAGCACCTGGGGCAGTTGCCCCACTTGCTCCTCCCCTACCTCCTTACTACAGCACTGCCTGGAGATGGATAACAAGAGTCAGAGGACTGAAGTAGGAAAAGATATTTTATATCTACCAATTTGCCTTCCAGCCCTAACAAGCACAGGGAAATGCCTGATTTGTGTGAAGGCACCTGTGTGTAGGCTGTAGACCATAGTGTGAGTGACTGAATCTGGCATTTAATCTCTTTTCTGCCCATTTGTTAACCATGGATGTGGCCAAGAATTTGTTGAGGACAGCATTCAGACGAGTACTGAGCACGATATCCATTGGGTAGCCTTCATCTCCAACACGATTTAATATCCATGCTCCCCTCCTGGTGCTGAGGAAAACCTAAAAGAGGAAGAACGATGTCACAAATCCACAGGCCTTCAGGACTTCACAGCTACCTCTGTGCCTCACACCTTGGCCACTTGGTGCCCCAAGGCCTCACCAGGGATTGCTGCTATCATGACTGATGATCCCTAGTAAGGTAATAAGTGTAGGCTCTAGCTGGGATTAGAGACCTGTTGTGCTGGCCTGCTGCAAACAGATGGTGGTGGGGGCTCATTCCTCCTCCAAGATGCTTAGGGTCTAGCTGGACCAGCTTAATACCTTTGTGCTTTCATTAACATTTTCTTTGGGAAACAGCCCCTACCTTCCAGCATTTTTTGAAGTGATGGGAGCCCAAGAAGGGAAGCTGTGCCTTAAGGAAACGATCCTTCGGGCACAAAGCGAGGAAAAAGAGGGAAAGGGGCCAGGAGGCTTCCTTGGCTGACCAGAGAAATCCAGGGCAGCCTACAGGCAAAAAGGGGGGCACATAAAAAGTGGAAACAGGGAGAGATCACCAAAGACGAATATACCTCCTCTGCTCGCGCTTGTAGGGAGGCAGTTAGATGGGCCAAAACTACCATGGAGCTGAGAATGGCATCCCAAGTAAAGGACAACAAGAAATTGTTTTTTAGATATATAGGGAATAAAAGGAAGGCCCAGGGAGGAATAGGACCCCTGCTAAATGGGCAGAAACAACTGGTGACGGACAGGGGGGACAAGGCTGAACTCCTCAACGAGTTCTTTGCCTCAGTGTTCCTAAGCGAGGGGCATGACAAGTCTCTCACTGGGGTTGTAGAGAGGCAGCAGCAAGGTGCCAGACTACCAGGCGTAGACCCTGAGATGGTGCAGAGTCACTTGGAAGAACTGGATGCCTTTAAGTTGGCAGGCCCGGATGAGCTCCATTCGAGGGTGCTGAAGGCACTGGCCAACATCATTGCAGAGC
>NW_005842541.1:325280-327622 GCF_000455745.1 Alligator sinensis
ACTCTTTCCTGCCTATGCAGGGGGTTGGACTCGATGATCTATCGAGGTCCCTTCCGACCCTAACATCTATGAATCTATGAATTTTCTGACCACTGTCAGCACAGATACCCTTCCACATGAGCAAGTGAGAAATCTTCAACTATTAGCTGTGGAGAGTAGGCCTATATTTACATTTAGGGGCAGATCCAGAGTGGGTGCAGGGGCACAGTTGCACTCCTCTTTTGGACTGGAGTGTACCATGGGAGTCTCCAGGGACTTTTTAAATCCCTAAAGCAAGTGAAAATCCTCCTGTCCCTTCCCCTTCATGCAGAGAAGCATGTTCCCTCCCTTTCCCTGCCTCCCCCATCCGCCACGTCTGCTTTCCCTGGGGTGGGGGAAGCTCCAGAATCACTGCTGTGGGGGCTGGGCTCAGCTGGGGACAGGGACAATAGCAACAGTATAGAGAGGGAATAATTTCTCCCTCCCTGCCTGGTGGCTTGGGAGAAGACATGGAGAAATCCTGGCTCTGCCCTTGTCTATATTGCTTCTGAAGTGGTCTTGAGAATTTCACCAAGAAGCCTCCCCCGCCCACCCACTCTTGCTCCTCCTGTTAAACACAGCAATAAGGTGATGAAGCCTCTCCGGAGGTGCTGCCCACTGCCATCCTCAAGTGCTCTGTCTCCACTGCATTCAAGAGCAGCACTGGGGAACATCCTGAGTATGGCCTCATTCCTGGGTTTGGCACATGCACAACAGGAACAGGTAAATGAAGCTGTGTTACCAAGAGGGCTGTGGAAGATATCCAATGTCTCACACCCAGTGAAGCAGTTCAGATCCCATTCAGCAAGTAGCTATGGTGATGATTCTACCTTAATCAGAGCACTAGGATGTTGTAGGCTTACTGTAATGCTCTAGTCATCCTTTACTATCCAGCTCCCATGATCCTTCAGTGTCTCTACAAATGCAGCGATGTAGACAGAAGAGAGAGCCCTGGACAAACTGTCCCCACTGTAAAATCAATTATTATGTGCTCATCAATTCAAGTCCAGCTGGGTTGCTAGGGTCTGACTTCTGAAGTGGAAGGGACAAGTCTATTGCAGTACCATTAAGTCCCTACATAATGGGGCAGGCTGCTGTGGGTACTCTAGGCCAATGGTGCTGAACCTTCTAGCCCTATGGGCTAGATGAATGGTGCAGGGCCAGTCGGTGGGCTGGATCCCATGTGTGGGGTCAGCACACAGGGTTGGCATGGCTTACAGGCTGGATTTTGCCTGTGGGCCAGATGTTGAGCACCACTGCACTAGGCAGATGTATGAGCAATGTCCATCCCTTGAACACCTGGTTCAACTCCCTGCAGCATCTGGGACAATAATTCTACTCACTCAGCCCCTAGACTAGACTGAGCACTGAAGAACTTCCAGCCTCTGGAAAAGAAGTGTCAGATGCTGATGCCACCTGCTGTACAATTAGCCAGGGTATTTGGTATCATTGGGCACCTATACACGTGCTCCGATGTATTCTAAATCAGAATTCATCAGAGCAGACTTGATTAATCTAGTCTACTAGAGCATGCTAATCAGAACAGTCCAGCATGCTGCAGTGTCTCATGTATTCAGCATCCTTGTGTTTCAAAATGGCAGTGAGGGTACTTAAACTAAAGCTAATTGAACAAGCTCTCCGCTTTATCATATCACAAAGCTCAGGACAATCGGGCCTGGCGAGATTAAGTGACTTGCCTAACAAAAATCAGTGGTAGAGCTAGCCACAGAAACTGTGGGCCTGACCTTCTTCTGGGGCTTCCACCAGTATAGTGGCAGGTACAGCTGCTAAAGAGAAGATCCATGAACCTTGGGACTCTCCTCATTGAAAAGACTTTCCCATCAAGTGCCACGGGGAAGCTGCCTTCCTATCAGGATTAAATTTGAGCTGATAAAGGACGCAGAAGCCGTCCTGGACGCAGGAGTAGGGGTGGATGTCGTATACTTAGACTTCAGGAAGGCCTTCGATACGGTATCCCACCCCATACTGGTGAACAAGTTAAGAGGCTGTGACTTGGACGACTACACAGTCCGGTGGGTGGTGAATTGGCTAGAGGGTCGCACCCAGAGAGTCATAGTGGATGGGTCGGTTTCGACCTGGAAGGGTGTGGGCAGTGGGGTCCCGCAGGGCTCGGTCCTTGGACTGATACCCTTCAATGTCTTCATCAGCGACTCGGACGAGGGAGTGAAGTGTACTCTGTCCAAGTTTGCGGATGACACAAAACTGTGGGGAGAAGTGGACACACCGGAGGGCAGGGAACAGCTGCAAGCAGACCTGGACAGGTTGGACATATGGGCAGAAAACAACAGAATGCAATTCAACAA
>NW_005842541.1:328581-362572 GCF_000455745.1 Alligator sinensis
ACTCTTTCCTGCCTATGCAGGGGGTCGGACTCGATGATCTGTTGAGGTCCCTTCTGACCCTAACATCTATGAATCTATGAATCTATGACAAGCATTGCAGTGTTTCCTTGGCTCACTGATGTATTTCTGACTTGTAAAATCAGGTTTAGGTTGCTGTTTTTAGCAGAGGGGCTCTGGCGATCTGAAACACCTGAGAGGAATAAACTGGGTAGAAGAACTATTTAAACAAAATGACAATGTTGGCAAAAAACCCAAAGCACATGGGTATAAGTTGTCCATAAATAAGCCTAACCTGATTTTAGCAAATGGGTGCTAACCATACATGTTCTGGAACAGCCTCACAATAGGAGCAGTGGGGACAAAAACGGTGATTGCTTTAAGATGAATCTTGGTAAGTTTATGATAGGGATTTTGTGACATGGCTGTCTGCGAGACCAAGGGGTTGGACCTGGTGATCTAGAAGGTCCCTGCCAGTCCTTGGAACATCTCACAGAAAATATTACAGAAAGAAGAGGGAACTTATGAGACTTGCTGGCTCTCCCATGCATCGCATTACCCCTAGAAATCCTGATGATCTGGACTGCACTGGGGAACTCCCTGGTACTGAAATGCTCGAGGTAAGGCTGCTGGGCCTGATGTGAGATAACTCTCGGCACTGATGATCTTGTTTTCTTTGTTATAGTTGTCCACTTTTTTATTAATTCAGCCCCCAGTTCTAGTGCTTGCCTTTGTATTTATTTCCTCAGCAATTTCTTCCTCTTTTGCACCAATATTGAAGTCAATGCTGTCCCCCAGACACAGAAATTCCTTGCATCTTTTTAAACACTGTTGTGATTCCTTTCTTGGCAAAATGTTTTTCCAGCCACGTGCAGGTTCATGCCTGGCTATGAAGTTCTGGGTTCTTCCCACAAGGCACTGCAAGGCATTGGAGACTAAAGGATAGGACTGCTGATACAAGATTATGACATGCCACTCATTTGTCTTTGGCACAGCAATGCTGGCCAGTGCATTATGGACATGATCCAGAGCTGATATGAATCTGTTATAGACCCCACTGTTAAGGTTGGCTCTTTTGTTCATGATGTAGTGACTCATGATTATAGCTCTGAAAGTCACAGATTCCAGGGCTGAAGACATAAGTGAGCCAGGTTGAGCCACATCCCACATGAAAACAGTCAGTCCCACCCAATCCCAAACCTACCTGGATGCTAAGTTTGGAGGATTGTAATTATTTGCAATTAAAATGAGTTATGGTGACTGTCGCAGAGCACTTAGGTGCCCTGCTCCTTTAAAGAGTGGAAACTGCTATGGAAAGAGCCCTAGCAGCGAGTGGGGAGCCCCCAGCTGCTGGTTACCAGGGCAGCTAGAATGAGCTAGTGGCCCACACCTGCCAGCGGTCAGTTGACTGAAAGGGGCAGGGCCTGGCTCATATATAAACCCCAGAGCTGGGGCCAGGAAGGAAGTTCCCTGCCAGCAGCCAAGGGGGAAGGAGCTCTCCCAGAGCAACCAAAGGGGAGAGGCCTGACTGCAGAAGCAGCTTCTGACACTGTTGAGAGACAGAGTATTCCCCGGTATGGTTTGAATGATGTTGTAGCTGGATGGTTTGAATATGCAGCGTAGGGGCTTGTGTTTTGTTTACTGCTGTATAAGACCGGTGGTTTGGGTGAGGCTATTAGGGGAAGGAGGAGGGCCTCATAGGGGACCCACGGCAGTGTGGGGACCCTGGCGCCAGAGAGGGCGCAGCATTCGGGGTGCGCAGACCCCGGCACCAGAGAGGGCACAGCATTGAGGGTGTACCGACCCCGACTCCAGAGAGGGCGCAGCATTGGGGGTGCACCAAGCCCGAGCGCCAGTGAAGGCGCAGTGCGAGACAGGGCTACGGTGAGCCCAGGGAGGACCAGGGAGCCAAATTATAACAAGGCCCAGACCAAACAATGTCATTTCCATCTGCGAGGCTTGGGGCATGGTAAAAGGATGGCTGGAGCCACACATAGCCCATAAGGCTAGGGTGCCCCAAAACATCCATTGTGACATTCATCTTCAAGCGGTTCCCACCAGGGGTCCGGGGACCCACGGGGTCCTGAGAACCAATCTCAACCATGTCCAAGAGGACTTAGAAGCAGCCTCCCTATCAATCATTCAATCAAAGATGTGGTGGGTGAGAATCGAGGGTGCCCACTGGGCCAATTTGGTACGGTAAGGGGGCCTTGGGAAGATCACGGCCATCCTACAGGACCCTGTCCTGTGACAGTGACATCAGACCTTTGTTCATTACCCTTCCATCATAAATTGGGGTCACCAAAATTTTCTGCTCCTAGCTACATCACTACATCTATCCCTCATGTTGGCCAAGATGGTGGTGGTCAACATTACAGGACTAACAACATAAAGCAATTCCTTATCCCTTTTGCACCCTTGCTATAAGAAATGAAGATCATCCCATTACCTTTCTGTACCTATTCTGATAAACCATGAGTGTCACTAAGCTTGAAGGTTTCCTCTGCTTTCAAGGCCATGTTGAAAGCTCTTTGGAGTTGACAAAATACCTTTCACAGACCAACCTATGAACTTCACTTCATCAATCTACTGGATACAAAAAGTCATGGACTAAATATAGACATTGCATTTATGACACATTATAACAGGGTCATCAACCTTTTTGAACGTGGGGCCAGATCATGAACTTTTTATCACCCAGTGGGCCGACGAGCCATATTCAAAGACCTCACAGGAAGCAGTATTGCATCACCACCCCCCACCCGAAAGGAAAGTACAGTGTTTACTTTTGTTTCCCGTCGCAGCACCTCGGGCCTCCAGAAAACAGCTTGGAGGGCCACATGGTGGCCCATGGGCCATGTGTTGGACAAGCCTGCATTATAACCTGCCTAACATCTGGCTCCTGAGGTAAACCATCCACTTTTTACCAGTTATTTTCATTCCCTCTCCCCCTCCCCCATTCTGTCTCTCATCCTTTAACTACAGCTACATTCATTTCCTCTTTCCCCCCACCTGTCTCTCACCTACTGACCACCTCAATTTACATTTTAACTGACTGGCTTTCTTGCATATGTACTGGCTTCTGGCTGCTTTACCACTCCATCCAGGAAGAGCACGGACCATCTGCAGATGCTTCCTTAGCCTGACGAAGGGCGTTTGTGCCTGAAAGCTTGCTAAGAAGAACTTTTACAACTATTTGAGTTGGTCTAATAAAAGATACCGGCTTTACCCAAAGAACCTTGCCTGCCTATGTCCTTAGACCAACACAGCTACAACCTACACCCCTGAAACTTTTGAGTCCATAGGAATCCTTGCCTTCACATTGGATAGTTGGATAAGGCCCTTGGTCAGGATGTTCCTGGTGCTTTCATACTGGTTGATTCTTTTCTCTTTACTCCAAGCCCCAAAACTGGGAGGTATGTAGTGCATGCTGCTTGTGAATGAAAGTGCCATCACTCTAGAACCCAACCTGTTTGGCTGTGTGGCTGATCTCCACGGCCAGGTCACCTCCTGAATTCCCAATGCCAATCACAATGACTCTCTTATCTGAGAACTCTTGGGGGTTCTTGTATTCGCGGCTGTGCAAGTAGCAACCTCTGAACTTTTCAATCCCTGCAGGGAGAGAGCAGAGCAGCTTTAGTTTCTAGAGAGGGATGTTGGACAAAGAAAGCTCAGTTCACTTGGTCATTTTCCTCCTGTGGGTTCAGGAGTGCTGCACAAAGGTTCATGGGTATCTACTCTGTTCAGAAGATTCCATCAAAGGCAATATCCAGACGTGCAGGGGTGCGCACTTGTAGTGGCAAAAAATAGTAGCAGCACAAGGCTGTGCCACTACTTTTTGCTGCAGCACACACCCTTGCAGGTATACTTTCGTGATGGACAAGTTGTCCCACTTTAGGCAAACTGCTGTTGCCTGGCTCCTCCTGGCATGAAGGAGAATCAGGGCACAACTGCAGGAGTGGAGACACTAGCCAGCAGCCAGAGCACCTCTCTGGAGGCCTAAACCTCTGTCTTCTGGTGCATGGTCCTGTTATGTGTGCTGCACTGCTTCCTTTCCCGGAACCTTTTTTTGACTACTAGGATTTCCTGGTAGCAAATTTTGGCCCCGTGCTGCAAATTTGCAGTGCAGGGCACATTTAACATTCCCTGTGTGTGGTCTGTGGCACTGCAAAGAGGTTTACAGCACCACAAGCTGCACATATCTGCATGTGGCCAAAGAAGGAATGTGTGAGAGTTGGGGAAGGTGGGGGGAAAAGTGGAATGTTGCCTTAGCTAGGACAAGAACTTAGAGCACAAAGGAGTTGGAATGGTATATGAGAGAGAGACAGACAGACAGACAGGAGTCTCAGCTAAGTTTTCAAGATGTTCTTTCCTTAGTGCACAGCACAGACTGGCTTGCTGCCAGGGCAAAGTGGGATCACAGTGAGGAAGAGATCTGGGCCTGGTGAACCAGAAAGGTTCTTACAAATTTCAAAGATACTGGTCAAGAGGCTTGCAAGGCTCCACAAGGCCCAGCCACTGCTGGAAGGCAGGAAAGTATGTGGTACCCAAGGGCCCTCTGAAGTGGAGGAGGGTGGTATCTTCATCAGCCAAGAGCAGCTACATAGCCAGACTGCTCAGCAATTGTGGCATCCACTTCTCTTGAACCTGCCAGCATGGTATTGCCTTTGCCTCCCCTGGCATCTGAAGCAAGCTCAGAGTTGTGGCTGGGCTTCCATTGTATTGTACTATTACTTTTCAGTGGATTAAACAGGCAGCTCTTCCTCCCTTAGTGCAGGAACACCAATGGCATATGTAAAGCACCAGGTGGCAGGCAGTACCCATTACAGCAGCTGAGTGAGGACAATAACTAGAAGGGTTCTGGGATATTCCTGGGATGTCCCAGGAACAATCCCGGCCTCTAACACCCAGGAAGATGCACTCATGCCTTCCCCACTTTGTATGGCATACCTGGGAAGGTGTGTAGTGGCAAATGGGCATAAGTGTGGTGACCAGAGCAAACCAAGATCCCGTCAAAGATGGATGACTCCTGCTTCCCATCTGTCTCCGTGACAACATCCCACTGTCCTGTTGTAGAGAAATCTGGACGTCTTGTCACATGGCACACACTGGTCTGAACAAAAAGTCAGTCAAGGGGGTGGCAACATGCATTTCATCAGTTCCTTTGGACATAAACCCTAAAACACGACCTGCAGGATCTTTCACTGCTTCACGAGGGAGTGACATTTTTCAATAGCAGTATTCTTCCATAGAGACCAGGCTCACCTAATCACTCACCTATGTGCTTGGTCACACATAAAGGCAGGCACAGCATTCCCATTCTGACCCACAGGCTCCCACACCCCCTGTCATGCTAGCTCTCCCCTCACCTTGAAACGGACATAGTTCAGAAGGTCAAAGTGCTTGGCGTACATGCGGAAATACTCCATGATTTTTGAGTTGTGCATATAGTTGGGGAAATCATCTGGGATGGGGAAGTCACTGAAGCACATCATCTCCTTAGATGTGTTGATGATGACTGATTTGTAGATACTCGCCCTGCCCTCTTCAGGATTTTCCTGTAGGGAATGGGGAAAACAGGACATATTAACTCTAGAAAGTGGGGCTCTAGAAATACAAGTAGCATAAAGCGTTGAGGTGGCGTGATCTCTAGTGATAAAGCTGACTCCAGGACAGCTTCCTTGTTCTTCAGAAGAAAACATTTAGGTTCTAACACCTTTCACTTTCAGCACTTCTTCACTCCCATGACACTCTTATTTCCTATGATCTCCTCTGGGCAGCAACTTTGTTTTATGCCTGGACACACATATAGTGCTGTAGAGATAAAAATATCATTCAACACTTAGATTGCAAGCTCTGAGGGGCAGACAGCCCTATTCTTCTGTGTTTGTACTGTACCTAGTACCCTGCAACTCTGGGTTATGAGGGAGGCTTCTGAGTTCCACCTCAAAAGGAATAATATTTAAAGCATTCAAAGTCATGACAAACTCAACCTTACCTCATACCTCCAGAGCCCTCCAATGTCATTAGTCCTCTCGAAGCAGACAGGCTCCATCCCCTCATCCAAACAGGATTTGATGGCGCACAGTCCACTCGACCCACCTCCTATGATTGCAACTCTCTTCTTTGCCATGGTCAGCTGCCTTGGAAAGAAGAGGCAGGAGTCCTGTGAGGGTCCTTTGGGGAGATACCAAGAGAGAAACCTTTGCAATATAAACTGTAGCTTTGCCTTTGGACTGATCCCTACCACTTCTCCATTAAGGAACCCATCCAGTAAGTAAACCTCTTTCAGAAGCTGCTTTGCTGTTTGAACTCCCTATGGAGCCCCTTGGCAGAAGTTCAGCCTAAACAATGCAGCCATTGACTGGCTCTTTGATCGAGAATGACCAGAGGATATGATGTAATTTTTGGTAAATTTGGGGTTATTTCCCCCCTACCTTTTATACACTAAGAACAAAAGCAGCTATGCTTCAGCGCATGCAGAGACACACTCAGCTTATTAGAAAAACTGTCTTTGGCAAATTTAACTACAGATGAGTCACCATGTTCATAATACACTATGGCTTCCAATAAAAAATACAGGAATCATGTTATAGGACGAGAGGTAAAAATCTCTATACATCTTGTCTAGCACATTCTTAATGCAAGTCTCTGTGTAAGATGTCCAATCTCCTTCTGAAGCTTGAATGAATATAAAAGTGAATAGGCTAAGGTAAGGAATATGATACTAAGAGATTAAATACCATGAGGAAAAGGATTTATTTAGAGCAAATAGGTATTACTGAAGAAGAAACAAACAAGTTTAACTATAAAAGACATGTTCCCTGGCTGTGAGAAATGCAACACTCTGGAACAAAGAAATGGATAGAAAGCTCTCTCAAACCGGGACTGAGAGATGCAATTAAAGAAATACAGTGGTGATGCATAGGGGGTACCTGGGGGTGCACATGCACTCCCTGAGAGCACTGGTGCACCCCCTGACAGGCCACACTCCACTCTTAGGTGCCAGGCAGGGGGGGCAGGCGGGAGCACCAGTGCCCCCCTGCGAGCGCTGCAGCCACTTCCCGGTCAGCGAGATTGGCCATGGGGGGATCCCCCCAGTCGCTGACTGATTGCTGGGAGGGGAAAGAGGGAGACACCACACAGGAATAGGATTTTGAGCATGCTGTGCACCTGCCACCTTAGAATCTAGCCTCTTGCAGGTGTCAACACTAGCAGAGAACTTAAATTACTGGTAACTTCTGAAACTCTTGGTCATGCTGTAAAACACCCAATATGCTGACAGACCAATGCTAGGGTTTTACTGTCCCTTGGTGCAATCCCTGGAAATTCCTTTCCTAGATTTCTAATCTAGCACTAGTAAACTGTGCCACAAAACATTTCATGTAAGACCCTCCCTTCAAGTCAGTCTAACCCAAGATACTACCAGAGTCCTACTCTCAAAAGTAGTCTTTGCTTCAGGGGCTCTGTGGCAGAGCTCCTTTTGGTGGTGCTCGCCACTTGAGGGCTCTCACAGGCTCTGAAGGGAGCCTGCTTTGGAGAAGCAGCAGATGAAACCTCCCCCAGGAACTCTTTTAAGAGGGAAGGTGTGTGGCAGGGCACTGTGGGCGCCTGCCACTTTAACAGCAGAGCCAAGCAGCCAGCAGGTGCTTGATTGCGGTGGCCATTTTAGATCTCTGGCCGCCTATATAAATAGAGCAGTTGCCTACTGACAAGCTAGGCTAACATTGCCTGGCTGCATGCAACATCCTGGAGGTAAGGGCAGGAGCTGGAGGGGATGGTTTGGAGGTTCCTGGTTCTGGGTATGACCTAAAACTGCACCATGCCAGGAGTGGGTGTCCTGGTGGGGCTCCCAATGGTGTGGGAGCCCCCAGGAAATGCTAGGCCAGTTACCACCCCAGTGAAAGGTGGGTAGGGGTGCCTTAACTCCAGCCCTCACCCTCGGGTGGGTCATTTATCATTGGAGGTAGTTGGGCCCTAGACATGGCTGTGGCTGCCTGAGCCCGGTGGGGTGCAAGACCCTAAAGAGTGAGAGAGGGAGCCAGGCACAGCTGGAGCCACCTGAGCCCAGGGAGGGTGCAAGCCCCAGAGGGGGCCAGGCATGGCTATGGCTACCTGAGCCCCACAGGGGAGGTAAGCCCTGGAGCCCCAGTGAGGGGGTGGCAACAAGGAGCCCCGGTATGTATGAATGTATAGAGTTGCCCCAGAAAGAGCCAGGGCAAGCTTAGACCCAGTTGGGTAATTGGCTGGCCACTACCTCAGTGAGGGTTGCAGGAGAAGCCCAAAAGACGGTACATCTGCCACCCAAGGTATGAGCTAGCTAAACCCTATGGCCTAAGGGGCCTGCTCCAAGAGGGAGCAAGGCAGCATAAGTTGTTGAAGTGTGAAAGACCCCCTGTGAGAGGGGGTGGAGTGTGAGAGGAAGGCGGTATGATTGTGTGCATCCGAGGCCTGACAACGAGGCCTAAGCTTGGTCCGGCTGTAGGCTGGAAGCACTGTCATCTGGATGCCACTTGCAAGGCTTGGGCTGCAGTGTAGGGGAGGAACGGAGCTACAGATGGTGCCCCCTGGCATTGGGGCAAGAAATGGGTGGCCTCCTGCCTTGATTAACAACATAATTAATTACAACAAGGCATGGCAGGTGGTGACACCAGCACTGTGGCTGGTTGGGGAGTTCCCAATTTCCATCAGTAACTCTCCATACTCACAAAAGGAAACTGTTTACCCATTACTAAGCAGCACATTAGCTCAGCCTCTGTTCATTGCTAACCCAGGGTTACCAGAGTTTAAAGTCCTTGAGGACATAGCTATTGCCAGACATTCATTAGGTTAACTCTTGTATTCCTGTTGGTTTATGGTACATGAGCAAAGCTGTGATTTTAATCAGAGGAGCTGGGCTAAATTTGAGGAAGGAGATGCTGGATGTTTTGTGGGTCAAAGATGGAGGAATGTTGCTTATGGCAGGCATAACGGTAGAAGCAGGACCAATATCCACAATCAAAAATAGCACAAGAAGCCTCATCTGCTTTGAGAACTAACAGCAGCTTGCCCAATGTCCAGCCTATGAGAAAAGATGCAAGATCTGCAGTTGATTACATGATTTCACAAGAGGTTACAAGCACTAGCCAGCTGGGCAAACTACAACATTAATTCAAACGACTTCATCTGTATTCTGTGCTACAGCATTGTCCATTGTTCCCACGAGGAACTGCCCACCTGATTACAAATGAGATAGTTATTTATTCTTAGAGCTGTGTGAGGCTTTGGATCCGGAGCTGCTTTGAATACTTTGGCCTCTGACGAGGCACACCCAGATCGAAGCGGGGTCTCGGCAATGATATCTGAAGCAGGTCAGAGCGTCCAAAGCATTTTGGATCTGCTTCGGACATCTTGACTGACAATTAGAAGAGGGAGGGGGAGTGGGGGAGGGATGGAGAGTGGGGGGAGGGGGCTCTGTGGGGTGGGACAAGAAACAGCATAAAAGCTTCTGTTTGCAGCCCTTCTGTGCCTTTTGCAGCTTGTTCCCTGTCAGCAACTGTGTGAGAGAGGAACAGTTAGACTGAGACTTGCCTGCTCCTCTTTCTTGTTTTGAAAGAATGGGTAGGATTTAACTTGGCTATACTATTCAATTATTATTAGTATTACATTTCCATTTATTTCTTTGCGGGTTTTGGAAACTTTGCAAAAAAAAAAAAGTGTGCTTTCCCAGCCAGTGTGATCTGTCGCTGTGCAGGGAGGAACAGATTGCTTGCACGTGCACATGCTATAGAAAAAAAAATCACAGCAGAGGAAGACAGACAGCACACAGTTTATACATAACCCTTAACACCAAAGCAAACATTCAAAGAAGAGGCCAGTGGACGCACGCAACAGAGGGAATAAAACGCACAATACAAAAGGACCCACACCCACCCTACCCCTACCTTTTGCAGCACAGGAAAGATCAGTATGAAGCCTGCTGGAAAGGTAGGTGCCAGGTCTTCTGCCAGGGGAGGGAGAGGGGGGAGAGCTAGAGCTGCAAGCCCCCCCACAACAACACAGACATGTTCTCTTCCCAAGCAGCCATGACAGTAGTGCTGCCAGTGGAAGCCAGGAGGTGGGTGCAGTGTCTGCACCTGATGTCCTTGTACCTGAACCACCTTTGCTCAGTCCAGACGTGAGCACCAGCAGTAGAATCACTGCCTCCTCCACCCCAATTTCAGCTCGCAGCATGAGCCTCCCACTGCCAGAGAAGCTGGAGCTGGAACCAGGGATACTGAGCGCGCTGGCTCAAGCAATTCTGGGGATTGAGGGGGAATTGGAGTTTGTGCTCCACACCCCCAAGTTTCCCCTAGACCCAGGTCTCCTCCAGAAAGCAGCACTTCAGAGGAGACTGAGGTTGTGGAGGCAAGTGGCTCAGCTGAGGCAGTTCCTCCTGCTGTTCAGCCTCAGCCTGCTGAGAAGAGGGGAAAAGGCAGGATCCTCACCCTCAACCCAGAAGCGGGGGAGTAGTGTAGTGTGGGATCATTTTGAGGTGGCAGATGATCCCAGGTTTGCCATCTGTCAGCACTGCCGAAGGCACATGAGCCACTTCACCACCACAGCCATGCTGCTGCATCTGAGGAGGCACCACCCCCTTGCCCTTCTTCCTACTCAGCCTGGCACCAGTGCAAGTGTGCTGAAAGGGAAGTCCCCCACTCACTTCAAAGCAGAGGCAGGCCACCCTGGACCAGTGGGGGAAAGGTGGACAGAAAGTGGGGTGTGTTCCCAAGGCGAGCAAGATCACCCAGAGCATTGGGAAGATGCTTGCTCTGGATAGCCAGCCCTTCTCCCTAGTTGAGCGACCAGGGTTCAGGTGGTTCGTAGCACTTCTGGCCCCATTTTACAAAGTGCTCACATGCACCACTTTAGCAGGGTGGTGGTGCCCTCCCTGTATGAGGCATGCATGGAGTACTTGAGGAGCTGCGCAAGGCAGGGCAGCAGGTAGTCTTGCACTTCACTTCTGACATCTGGAGCACCTGGCGTGGTGATTACGCCTACCTCTCCCTCATGGGACACTGGTTCGATCAGTCAGGCCATTGGTAGACTCTACTCCAAGCCGAGGTGCTGGCTGAGTCCCACACGGCAACAGAGATCATGAGGGCCATGAACCGCATGGTGCAGGGGTGGCTTGTTGGGCAGGCCGAGCTCACCCGCGGGTTTATGGTCACCAACAATGTGGCCAATATGGTGAAGGCTGTCTGTGATGCCAAGTGCAGTTCGTAGGGCCAGCTCTGAAAAGTGGTTTGCATTGTAATTTGTTCCCTCTCAGGATCAGGCCTGAGAGACTGGAGGCAGAGTGGGGGGTTTTTTGGTGAGGAATGTGCCCCTGCAGGTAGCTGGGTTTTGTTGTCTTTGATAGATTCTGGTGTGCAGTTTGTGGGGGTACTGGAGATACTTGGCAGGTTTTGTGTTTTGAGCTGTAGGAAGTTGGCTTCAGTTCTGGTGATGAGGTTAGGTGCTTGTTTGAATGTACAAACCACTTTTCAGAGCTGGGCCTATGAACTGCACTTCATCAGCCCCCAAGACAGATGCAGCAGCCACCCAAGCACCCACCCACATGATGAGTTTTGCCTGTCAGCAGCTTGGGGTGAAGTTCCCCCCCAAATCCCTGCACCAGTCTTCTTGAAACCTGGCAGGCTTCATGCTCTCAGCAGAGGCTACCACCCCTGTATGTTGCATCCAAATTAGAGCTAAAATAACAAAGTTATAGATATTTCATTCATCCCCCATTATAACCTATAGCCGGATCTCCGAGGTGGCTCCGAAGCTTCGGAGCTGCTTTGGCCAGATTGAAGCGGCAAACTGATCCAGAGGTCCGGATCGGATCGCAGCCATCTGAAGCAGCCAGATCCAAAGCCGGATCGGATCGCTGCCGACTCGCACAGGCCTATTTATTATAGCCAGACACTGGTGTACAAGCCAGGATGTTGCCACAAGCTGTGTTAGTCCTAAAAAGAAAACCCACAGGTAGTAGGAAATAAAGAGGTAAAAGCTAAAGACTTACAGTGGTGACTGGTGAGCTTCCTCCCTACGTGTAAAGTAGTATGCAAATGAGATGTGTGAGTAAATTATAAATGGAGAAGGATACAGTGTGTAAATGTACAAAAGGAAAGGGTACCAATTGCTGTGTTAAATGCCTGAAGTCCTTGGTTTCATCAAGAGGGTATACTCATTGGAAGAACCAAAACCACTGAGGAAGAGTCTGACGAGGTCTTTCAGAGGACAGAAATCTCAAAAGAGCTCGGGATAGAGTTGAAAGAGTTAGAATTTCTTAACTGTCCTATGACATTTCTTCATGCTCCTACAGGAGTTCCCCAACTTTAAAGCAGAAACTACAAGAGGAACTGAATGTGCTTATTGCTCTGGGGATCATAGAGCAAGCCAATGAATCAGAGTAGATCAACTTGCTTACCTTGGAGTCGGGTGGGAGTGGGAT
Organism: Alligator sinensis; assembly: GCF_000455745.1. Lineage (NCBI taxonomy): Eukaryota > Metazoa > Chordata > Crocodylia > Alligatoridae > Alligator > Alligator sinensis. Next base: position 341,036 of record NW_005842541.1, read on the forward strand.
GAAACTCTTAGAAAATGTTCCTTTTTTGTTTAGTTTTTGGTTTGTTTGGTTTTTGTTTTTTTTTGGTTTATGGACCACAACTTTTACAGGGACAAGCATGAGAGGATAGTGCTGGTACCAAATCTCTCTATGCTGGAAGTAACAGATAGGTTGTGGCAGGTACTTCTTTTTAAGAGCATTTGCAATTCCCAGAGGGGATGTTGAATATGCACATCTTCATACTGTCACAACCCAATTAAACAGTGCCCATGTCACTAGCAAGAGATACCGTTTAGACCATCCTCATTTCGCACACAGTAGTCAACTAAGGGTTAAAAGAAATCCTTGCCAGAAATTCCTGAAACAAAACCCTGGCGGAGAACTATAAGTAATTGGTCAGTTGAAATAAAATCCGAGCAAAAACTGTATATAATTGGTCAAGAAACAAGCTTAGGCCCCTCACACGTAACAGACAGAAAACCTGACCCACTACCTTGCAACCTGATAGCACAAAGAACTGCTGCTTTGCCAAAAAAAATTAAAGATTCCACTTAGCAGCTCATCATTGGATAACTCCGTTAGATACCTCTGTCTATAAATAGTTTAGAAGTTTCCGCCCAAGTCGGAGAACTCTGGGGAAATCTCTGAGGAGAAACCTGAGCTCGTCATCAGAGTGACTTGGCGGATTGATCACCCACCAATGACTCCCCGTCACCGCTAATCTTGATGTAGTAAAGCCCCACAGGCTTGATAGCTCGTTTTCGGCGCCTCGTTTGTCATTGCTTGACTGTAACCCGAGCACATATGCTCAACTGTAACCGAAGCAACTGTAACGGAACAAAGGCTCAGCCTGCGTCGCATATCACTGTCTGGGCGACATAAGTAAAATTTTCCTACAACCAACACGTGTCTGTGCCTAATTAATTCTACTCCATCTAAATACCCACCTGCCGAACTAAAACCTAGGCGTTCAGCCAACAGCCCGAACGCAATCAACCACCCGGCAGCATTACAGCCATCATGGACACATACAACTGTTTGGGCTGCATTCCATCCCTGAGGTATTTCACCAAAAGATGAAACATTTTTAATGGCAGTGAGGGTATTATGGCTTGCATAAAGGAAGGATCGTATTTCATCTGTTAAGCACCTAAGTGTGATCCCACTCCACCCTACTTGAGTCTCTGAAAACTGTAAATTTATCATCATAAAAAGAGAACCCAATCTTGTACTTTACTAAAGTACTGTCACTTTAGCCTTAAGACAAAGTCACTTAAAATACAGAGAACCCAGACACACATCATTTTTCAGGGGCTTGAGCAGGGTGGAATAGGATCACATCTGGGCATCTAAATGCATTAAGCATCTACTAAGTAGAACAGGATCTGGCCTAAAGTCTTGATCTTGGGGAAAAAGTGTCCCCTTTATGGATGCAACCTTGAAATTGATGGCTGCTAGTAAGCTTCATCAAATTATTGTGCAGACGTAGTACAATTACACTGTACAGTAAATAGTGGGGCAAAAAGATGCTGTGCACTTAAGTGGTATATATAGACTTAACTGATATACAGGTAATCACAGTTTGTTAAAATGTAAGCTTTGCTATACTGTACAAAATGGTTTCAGTGTTGTATTATGTAGTTGAGCAAATAAGGTTGACTGAATGCTCAAACAGAGAAGGAATATAAAATTGGGAGAAATTCGTGGTTGGGCATTTAACAAAAAATGCTATGCAGCAAGGTCCAAAGATAGATACTGTATGCATCAACCAGATTTAACAACACAACACAACTCATCCTGCCTTGGACAAAATGTTGACTGATTACCAGAGCAATAGCTCAGCACAAGACCCTGCAGAAAGCAAGTAAAGCTGCTAGCCTGAAGTCTAAAGAAGAGAAGACCCCATCTCCTATTTTGAATTCAAGTGGGATATATCAGAGCTAGGTAGAGTTGTTTAAAAACATCAGAATAGTGATCTCTAGGTTGTTACAGAAAGTTATGTTAGAGACATAAAAATCAATTTAGGGACTAAAAATGTAAAAGAGCTACTGTAAATATATTTTATTTAGTCTCAAATGAACAAGGACACTGAAGAAATAGTAGGGTCTCCCATCTATGCCAAAAAATCCACATTAGTGACAGAGGGAAAATTGGTTCCCTAGAGCAAAATACATATTTATGTGCCTAGAGGCTAAATGAACACTATTAAATTAATTTGGCTCATTTGCAAGTATATACAGTTCTGAGCTAAATAAATGCTGATTGTTCATTGCTGTGTTTTCTTAGGAGATGACGTGGCCTGCGCTATACAAAGCCATTGGAATGGAGACTCTGAATGAGGCTGATCTGTGTGAAGAGTCTTGTATCGAAATTTCTGAATATTGCTCCACCCTCTTAATTAAAGTGTGACGGGCTGGCTGGCAGTGACCTAGCCCAGAGGTTTTGAAGGAGTAAAAGATGATTGGAGGACTTGGGATTCCCTTTCCTCACCAATCAGGCCTCAGAGACTCGCCCCTCATGTCCCCTGATTGGCCCCTTGGGTCACCTGGAGGGGGATAAAAGGGGCAGCATGGCTGACTCAGGGAAGAGACCAGCGAGGGACCATGAGGAAGGCACTTCAAAGAGCTGGCAAGAGCTGAGCCAGCGGGGTGGAAGCAGTTGCCCCAGAAGAGCTTGAAGGAACAGGACCTGCAGGCAGCAGTTGGACCCTCAGCAGCACAGTGTGTGGCCGGCAGGAGCGGCTTCCTGCTGGGCTCCAGGATCCCCTATGAGAGGCTGTGACCAGCAGGAGAGGCTTCCTGCTTCAGCAAGGATCTGAGCAGCTACCTGAGGGGTTCCCAGCTCGGCTTCCAGCTCCTCCAATCAGAGACCAGGCAGCTCAACGTGAGGCCAGGGCTCCAGGAAGGTCAAGACCTCTAGCAGCTTGGAGCAGTACAAGTGGTGGTGGCTGTGTGGCAGTGTTCCTGCCTACCACATGGGAAATCCAAGTTTAAGTCCCAGCTTTGGTGACTTGGGGTGAGTGAGCTACCAAGGAAAAATTCCTCTTGCAGTGGAAAGGGGCCATTGTGTCTTCTCCCTTTCTCCTCTTCCAGGTACCTAGGCCCTATATTTCTTTGTCCTTTGACATGTTGTATTTTGTGCCTTTTTATATTTCCCCAACCAGTATTGTTTGCTCTGCTATTTGTGTTTTATATTTTGTTAACCCTCTTTTGTCAATGATTGTAAGTGTCTAACCTTTGTTGAATCCTGCCCCCTTGGGGCATTGTAGTGTCCACTCTACTCCCTGATTATGCCTGTTATGTTCTCAGTATTGTTCGCTCATTAAAAGGTATATGGTTAAGTCCCCAGTGGTGGTCTGGCTCTGCTCTATAGGGGCCGGAGAGTCCCTACACCTCCCACAGCACTTGTGCACCTGCTTCGATCCCTTCAATTGGAGAGGGGGTACCTTTTGGAGTACCGCCCGGGTTACAAAAGGCCTACATGTAGCTCATGCTGCAGCATGTCCATTGGTGCTGTCTATGATACCCTGGGGGAGAAGGGGGGCTGTTACCCCATCACCCAATTCTCCCCTCCCATGGTCCAACCTGCCTGCTGACTCCTAACCTTGACTCCACTTCACCTCCAGTCTCTTACCTGCCACACCTTTTGTGTTATTCTGCTTGTTGCTGAGGGAGGCAGTCCTTGGAACAGAGAGTAACTTTGATGGTTGCCTCACCTGGGGCTGGTTGTCCTCTTCAAGTGCTTCCCTTTTAAGAGAGTACTTCTGAGGCTTCTGAGCACTTGTCAGGGCCTCAGCTGATGCGGCCATGGCCCCCTTTCCTCTCTTCACACCCTACACCTTGGTCTACTGTTTAAGACCTCAGCTCCTCGGCACTGGCCCTGCCTTGGCAGCAGCCCTTTCTCTGAGGCTTCAGTTTTAATGCATCCGTCTCCATCCCTTTAGCTTAAAGTTAGCTCCTGGCACAAATAGCTGGGAAGTGCCACCCAGGCCTCCTCCACTCCTGTAGCTACAATGGTCCTCCAGTTTCAAGTTCAAGCAGAACAAAAACACAACCTAGCTGCTTCATAAAACAAATAGTGTTCTTTCCTCGGGGTAACTTTGCCTGCAGGTTTTACCTCCTCCAGATCCATCTTACCTCCAGCTCTCCTTTGGCAAAGAGAACAAAAAACAAGCTTCAGCTTTTGTCCTGTATGCAGGAAGTTTTCCCCACAGCCAGCTATATTGTAAGCTGTTTGGGAAAGAAGAGAGCAATTCTTCCTGTAGGCTGCTTGTAGGTTGCATGTTGACCACACCAAAGGTCTTGGTGCATCTACACGTGCATTAGTGCTTCAGTTAATGCACATTAAATCTAGTGCCGGCATTGTGAGGGACTAAGAAAATGTGCATTAGCCTGTCTTAATGTGCATTAACTAAAAAGCATGGGGCATTTTTACGTGTGTTGTGGGATGCGGCACCGGGTGCTTTAATTAGCGAGCTGTGCTAATTAAAAGCACTCACATGTCACATGTATCAGCGTCCCCATGCTAAAAAAATGGCAGTGGGGCACTTTGAACTAAAGCTTATCAAACGTGATTTATTTCAAAGCGTCCCACTGACATTTTTCAGCGCAGAGACGAGTGGCGACACTGATGCACGTGACGTGGAGCACGTCAATTTTTATGCTCCAGCAGACTTGATCAGCAGACTGGATTCAGTGCATCAGAGCAGACTCCATGCACATGTATAGGAGCCCATGGTTTTACTGATGCTTAATGTGCATTAGCCTATTTTAATGCACATTAACTAAATAGCATTTTTTTCAGTGACACTTTAATGCACATTAAAATAGGCTAATGTGCATTAAAGTGCACATGTAGATGCATCCAGTTTTCCATACCCTATCATTGGCACCTCCCCCCCACACACACACCCTACAACTCATGCACGCTGCTAAAAGCTCCCAATGCACTGATTTATCCTGTACAGCATGATACCTATGCTCAGAATGAGTCTTCAGTAAATTACAGTCAAGGTTGAGAAAGACTGGAACTTTCTAAGTCTTCTCCTGTCTGCTTTTGTCCCAAGTCCATTATCCCTGTCCATATCCAGACTTTGAATCATCTTCCCTAATTAAGACAAATAGACCACAGCAGGCATATTGACTATCTGGCAAACTTTGCAAAGGCCTCAAATATCAATATGTTCATTGCTGAAGGCTCACACTTATCCAAACAATTCCTGAAACCCTGTGTTATATGCAGAAATAAAACACTCCTCCTCAAGTCTTTATGCAACCATAAATTAGCCATATAGTTGTCTGAGGAACAAAAAGCAATCAAAGGGCTGAAGTGTGGTTAGAGAGACTCTTAAATTATATTTATTCTGTTGCCACATTTTTTCCTTCACTCTTTACTCAGCCTCTGTAAAAATGAATGCATCTATGAAATGGAACTACGAACAAAAATAGACAAATAGCTAATCTGGAGGTTTTCTGAGTCTTTCCTTAAAAATTGGTGTCAGTGGCCTCTCCTCCACCTCCAGCTGCCTCTCCAAACCAGAACAGGATGATATTTTACATCAACACCTCGTTGATTCAATCAAAACCAACATTTTTTTAAATAAGAAAGAAAATTCTAATGAAAAACAATGAAATTAAACATTTGAAACATTTGATTATAGAAAATTCTGAAAATATACTTAGTATATAGAAATAGAGCAGAGCACTTAGGTATGGAAGTGTGGTTTTTTGCCAGCTGACATTTTTCTAAAATAGGGAAAAAGCAGATGAGAAGCAAGAGTCAGAAGTTCTTTTCTTCAAAGACCTTTTCACCATGTTAGAGTGATAGGCTTGGCAGACTCCTAAACTGCCTTCCTAGATCATACATACCTGCAGAGACTGCATTCTCCTACCCTTGAAAGCACTTTTCTAACATCTAGTACTAAATGTGCCAAATGTTTACTAATGTAGTCAAACATTATAAACAATGTTATCTTTGCTAACATAACCTTTGGACAATAGGGCCACATCCAGGTGAGTGAGCAAGTGCCTACTGTGGTGTCTCAAAACAGTTTCAGATGCTGTAAGAGGCATGCTAAGAATGAAAAAATGTTCCTTGCACTGCATATTTGCAGTGCAGACTCTAAATTTGATACTGGGAAATCCTGGTATAATAAAAAAAACACACCAAAAAAAAGAGGTGCAGGGAGCACTCCTGGAGTCTCCTTTGAAGCAACCAGAGGCTGGGTCATCCAGAGAGATGCTCTAGCACATGGCCAAAGCATCTCTATGGCTGCTGTGTGCCCTTGTTGCTCCAGCATGCTGCCTTGGCATGCTATGTGGGAGTGGGGTGAACTGTGGGTGGATGGGATGAGGGGGTGGGGAGAACTATGTGGGAGGTGGGGTCCCACACATGGCACCCCCCCGCCCCCCGCAGCAGCAGCAGCTGCAACCAGTTGGACCATCAGGGCACTCATGGCCTGCTCCTGGCAGAAGCCCCTGGCAGTGTGTGGTGCCAGCTGAGACCTGGGGGTGGCACCAGCCCAGCCTGCTGGTGCATGCTCTTAGGCAAAACTGGCCAGCTCTTGCTGCCACCTGGGGCTCCCAGCACCGCACACAAGAGCTGTGTGAGAGCAGGCCAGGCTGGGTCCTGCCTCCATGGAGCTAGCCTGGTGCGATGGCATGTGGGACACATGGAGGCAGGACCTAGCCCAGCCTGTTGGCACATGGCTTTTGTGTGTGCTTCCGGGAGCCACACGTGGCAGCAAGAGCTGGCCCAGTTGTGCCTGAGGGTGCATGCCAGTGGGCTGGGCCAGTCTGGCACCGTGCACCATTTGTAGCCCCTGGGTCTCAGGCAGTGCCATGCGCTGCCAGGGTCCCTGCCAGGAACAGAGCACAAGTGCCCCAACGGCCTGCTGTTTCTGCTGGGGGTGGAGGGGTGGGGAGAGAGGCTGTGTGCCATGGGGGGAACCCACCCCTCTTACACAGTCCCCCCCACAGTCTAGCCACACCCACAGTCCCCACACACCCTCACACACTCCCACCCAATCCACCCACAAAGCCCCCATCCACATGCCCACCCACAAACCCCACATTTCCCCCCAAAAACCCACCCAAGCCCCACCCCACAATCCCCCCACCCCTTCTCTCCATCCACTCCACATCCCCCCCCCACAAATCTCACACCCTGTGTTCCCAGCTGGGACCTGCTGGTGGGAGCTGTAGCTGCCGAGGCAGCTGTCACACTGCAGTCCTGCCCCATGCCCATGGTGCTGATGCATGTGGCAACAGCCTGGGGGAGGCTTCTGGTCCCAGGAACCACTTGGGGGGTCCGATAGGCTGAGGGTGGGGGGGGGAGGTGGCAGCATAGGGGTGTGTGAGAAAGTGAGAGAGATGGGGGTTGGAGATGGCTCAGCACTCTGGGTAGGAGAGGCTGCCAGAGCCAGGCTTAGAACCCCACTACGCCCCTAGAGTAGCCTGTGCAGGGGTAGGCGGGCCTGGAAGGAAAGGGACTTGCCCAGCCCAGACCCTGAGCCCCAGTCAGGGGCTTCTCACGAATGGCATGGGGCCTGGGCACAGGTGCAGAGAGCAGAACAGCAAGGGCTGGCACTGCTCAGAGCAACAAAGCCACCGGTGGGACACCTGGAGCTGGACTTATGTCCTGGTGCTGGGACAGAGCTGCTGCCAGGAGGCAGCAAGTGGGGGGTAGGCAGGGGCTGTGGGTCAGGAGTGAGGGACACTGAGGGGGGTGTGGGTTTAGAAGGAGGGGCAGGGGCAGGGCACTGGCATCCCAGTGCTGCTCAGTGCCTCACATCCTGGTGAGTGAAGGGGGCAGGGGCAGCTCTGATTTTTCTATGATATAAAAAACCAAAAGCAAATGCCAAAGTGTACAGATATTTAGAATTAATTTTATTAGGATGACAGAGGCACTGGTAGGTTTCCAAATGGCTTTAAAAGTGTAAATATACCAATAAAATGTTGCCCAACTGATCTTTCACTATACAGTGGCATTTCATTTTAATTGTGGAAGAACATGGATTGACAATAGTTTAATGAGACAATTTGGGGTTTTTTTAATCAGAGAATTTGCAATTTTTAAACAGGGAACACCAGGATCCCTGCTGGTGAGACAAGTGGTGAGATCCAGGCAGAGGAGCCTACCCAGAACCAGCACTGGGGACCCAGCTGGAGCACAGCTAAGACAACTGCACCTAAGAAGCCCTGCACCTACCTCCTCGACAGCTGACAGGCTTCGTGGCCACAGCAGGGGCTACCATCCCTGCAGCTTTCACCCTGCTGTGCCTTAACACACACAGTATCACCCATGTCATGAGTTTTGCTCATCTGCAGCTTGAGGTGCAGTTCTCTTCAAACCCCTGCACTTATCTCCTTGAAACTTAGCGGGCTTTGTGGCCTGAGTCAGGGCCACCACCCCTGCAGTTTTCAGCCCACTGCACCTTAACACACACAGGATCATCTAGGTCACAAATTTTGCCTGTCAGCAGCTTGAGGTGCAGTTCCCTCCAAACCCCTGCACTGATCTTCTTGAAACTTGGCAGGCTTTGTGGCCTCATCAGAGGCTACCACCCCTTCAGTTTTCACTCCCCTGGTGTAACACATACACATGACATGAGTTTTGCTTTCAAGAATTTGGGGTGCAGTTCCCCCCAAATCCCTGCACTGATCTTATTGAAAGTTGGCAGGCTTCATGCTCTCAGCACAAAGGCTACCACTCCAGCAAGTTTCATCCAAATCAGACAAAAACCAACAAAGTTATAGATATTTCATTGATTCCCCGTTATACCCTATGGCCAGATCTCCGAGGTGGCTCCAAAGCTTCAAAGCCACTTCGGCCAGATTGAAGCAGGAACCCGGTCTGGAGCTCTGGATCAGATCACTGGCATCCGAAGTGGCTGGATCCAAAGCTGGATCGAATAGCTGCCTACTCGCACAGGCCTATCAGAAACATTATATTAGTTGGCTGCAAAATTCTCCCTGTCTCTGAATAAGTGCTTCACTTTCACTAATTTCTTACTTGTGAGTGGAGATGCGCTTAGATTTTTCCAAAACACACTGAACTTATCTTTGTCATAAGTTCAGGAACATCTGACAAAAATGCTCTGATTGATCTGGGTAGAGTGACAACCAGATCTAGTAGCTCCAAAGAGTTCCACAGAGGAAGCCCCATGTGCTGCACATTTTTTGCCTATGTCAAGATCTCCAATTATTACCACATACTAAAAAACTTTGTTTCCAAATGACATCACCCTCCTTCTTCTTGTTTTGCTAGGAAGTTTCACTGTTAACATCAAAGACACAACTGGGCAGTTTTCTGCCACAGATGGTGGCACATGAGGCAGTGGCCATGGCTGAGCTGCCAGTGGCAACCTGGTGGCCAGGAAAGCAGCAGCTGTAATTATTTATTGTGCCCTTCCCCTCCATACTGGTTACCATGTTATTCTTATCATGTTTTTCTTCCTGATGCTTCTTACAGGCTACAGCTACAATAGAAGTAATATTTACAGTTATGACTCTTTTGTAGCTCATTTCCAGTTTCCCCAAATTCATGAAATCTTCAAGTGGGTTTACACCACCCTTGTTTTGTGGCAATACATGCATATTTGTCTATTGTGATGTCCCATGCTGCTTTCCTACTGCTGGCATTTCTTCCAGTCTTCTCCCCCTTTTTGCTGAAGGAGAAAAAGAAAATAATATGGGTTTCTCTGTGATAGGTCTTGTTGATTCTTCCTGGAGCTCTCAGGGTCAGGATGTTAGATTAGGATCCATCTGAGCTCTTCAAGATTCTCTTCCACGGCCCTGCAGACACAGGCCTCTTACTGTCACCAGTGACTAAGTGCAAGCAAATAACGGATTTATAAGAGGGAATGTATCTGGGAGAAGTGGGCTGCTTGACAAGGCCAGCTGAAAAGAAGATTGCTTCAGGGGAGCAGTTTCCTTCCTCCACCCCTGCCATCCCTGCTCTTGCTTCCATGGTCTCCATCTTGCTCTTCACTGCCAGGGCAGAATTGACCAGAAGTAGGCAGGACCTGTTAAGAAAGGGCTCTGGGCTGTACCCACTCCCATTCTCTAGTCCAGTGGTTCTCAACCTTTTTTGTACCAGGACCCATTTGTAAACATTGATGGCCAGTCCTGACCCAGTGCCCCTCACTCCCAATCTGCTTCCCCCAGGCCCCAGCCCCACAGTGTGTGGGGCTGGACATGGGTGTGTAGGGCATGAGGGGCCCCAATCAGACCCAAGCAGCCCCTCACAGACTGAATCTCTGCCAACCTACAAGGGAAAAGCCACGGTTTCCCATGTTTTTCTCCTTTAAAGCAAAATCTATTTTTAAAGTTTGTTCATGACACTTTCATATATTCTTGCAACCTACTTTTGGGTTGTGACCCTTAGGCTGAGAAACGCTGCTCTAGTAAACATGCCAGAGCTCTTACGATGATTAGATAGGTAGGTATAGAATGCAGGTCTACCAGATGTAGATGTTGTAACTCCGATAGTAGACATTTTGAAACAAAGCCACTTCATTTGCAATATGAATTGATTACTTCAAAGAATTCTGAAGGAGCGACATACAACAGTAATGACATCATTTTAAATGTTATTCTAAAAAAAATGGTTCAGTGTTCAACCTAAGAGAAAGTATTTCACACACACACATTTCTTTTCAATTGTTCCCGTTTTTCCATGCCAGGCATTGCAGGTGGTGGGGCAGGTTGAAGAAAAAGCTCCAGTTTTTCCCCCCAAAAGTTTCTGTTTCTTTCTTCAGATCCGCACATCTCTGTTCTTGTGTCCACTGCCTCAGCTGGAAAGCTGTTCCAGAACTTCATTCTTTTGTAGGTTGGAAACCTCCTTTTATTTTCTACCCTCAATTTATTTGTGGTAGTTTATATCCAGTCATTTTTGAGCCAACATTACCTTTTAGTTTACAGGGTTCTTCTCCTCACAATGAGTGACATTATAATAGGACATACTATAGTAATTGAACCATTCTAGTATGGTATAACCCCATTATACTGAACCCTGTTTATAACATCACCTTGTTTTTAACAGTCCCAAGAGCCAGAACCAATTTTTTCATTGGTATGATGCAGCAAATTGGCTAACCCTATTATGGTAATGATATTTTTAATGAACTTCTCTCCTGGTCCCTAGGGGTTGTACTGATTTTTTTTTAGTTTTACTTAAAAATTTTGCAAGGGTAGCACTTAGTACTAATTCATACAGAAAAGAAGATCAGATGTCTCAAAATGTTATTTTAGACACACATACTACTAAGATGTCATTAAACAGTGTGAAAATAATACAAATATTAAAAAATGAAAAATCCAACCAGTAACATTTAAAAGGAAATTGCAGAATGTTAAGACTTTTTTTTTTTTTAACTGAAACTTTACGTCTTGTTGGAACTTTTGAAAATATTTCTTTGCTTTCCAAATTAGAATGAAAATCAAGTTTAGGATACCTGCTGCTGCCTTCTGTGAAACAACAAGTGTTCACCACCTTTTCTCTCAGCAGGTGATCAAACAATAATCTTAGCATTGGCTCATTTCCTCATCTGCATACAAGAGGATTTTTGACAACTTAGTCAAGATTCACATTCCTGGATGGAGAAAAGACAAGGTGCTGGGAATATAGTTCAAAATTCATCTCAACTAAGCTAAATTATCTGAGTGACATCCCCATCTGCTGGGAGCTGATATAGCGCCACTGAAATGAACAGAGAATTCTGATTTACACCCACTGAGAATCTGAGCTGTTCTTTTCATCAGCAATCACTTTTGTATTTACATGTTGTTCAATTATTATTTTCATGATTTAAATACTTGCTTTAGCTAATCCCACTGATTTCCCATGCTGACCCCTCTCCCTGGCAGTTTAGCCCAGATCCTGACCCCTTTTATCCCCAAACCTTTCATTTTTCCCTGCTCCACTCTGGCTAGGTTCATCCTGTTACCTGGATCCTCCAGCTCAGTGAGCTGCCAGCCCAGCTCACCAAACCCTGACTATGCCCAGCTGCCCTAGTTACACAGCTGAAAAGGGAACACAGTGTACTGCAACTAGAAATGCAAACATGCACTAGGATGTTCAACATAAACAGCATTTCAAAAACATAACTGACCTGCAAATAAAATGATACTCCGTGTTGGCAGTTAAATGCTTTGCTTAAGCCCCAGTGGAACTCTTACGTGTGTTGTTTTGTCTCTCCCAAACTGAAACTCCGTACTAGGGCTCTGTGTTTTCCTGAAGGGAAGTTCTACTTAGTGACTCCACCCCATGATTCTCTCTCTCCCACTGACTCACACGCAAGGGGCAGGGGTGGAGGAAATGATTGCAGACTGAAAACCAACCTTGAAAGAAAGATTAATAAATTACTTACTTTCTGTGGAGCTAGGACTGCTTCTAGGCATTCATTAGCCCAGGGACAGGCAATTATTTCAGCTGAGAGATGCTTAACGAGTTTTGGTGAACTGTCAAGGGCTGCAAGAGTGGCCCTGCCCCTTGACAAGTGCTCCACCCCCCTGGTCCCCATCTTGGAAGCAGAAGTCCCTTCCCTTGCCCCTGGAAGTGCTCCTTTTGGGAAGGGGGTTTGCCATTTTGGAACCGAACTCCCCCCCACCCCCCAAATTCTATACTAAAAAAAAAAAAATCAAACATCTGTAATAATTTTTAATTTTTTTTTTTTTTAAATTGTGGGGGAGGCTGTGGGAGTATGTGTGGATGTGGGTAGGTGGCTATGGGGGGTTGGTGGGAATGTGTGGGTGTGCGCAGGGTGGGTATGGGGTTTGTGGGAGGGCATGGGGTGTGTGGAGGAGGGGGTGTGGGTGCACGTGTGTGGTGGGGTGTGTGAGGGGCTCCCCCCAGAGGTGCATGGGTATATAAGGAGGGTATGGGGGAGGATATGGGTGGGCATGGTATTTTGGGGGTATGTGATTGTGTGTGGGGGAGGGTGTGGTTATGGGGTTTGCTGGGGAGGGTTTAAGGGCATGGTGGGTTGTGCATGGGAGCCCCTTGTGTGCCTTCCTGAGCCAGTCAGCAACTACTCTGCAACAGCCCAGAACCTGCGCACCCTATGGCACCTCCCTGCACTGCCAATAGTGTGCAGCCCCAATGTGCCCCGCACCCCGCACCCCATGCCCGTTCCACACCACCTAGCCTGGCACATCCTGCCACCCCTGGGCACACAGCGGCTCCTTCTGTCTGCTGTTGCTGCTGGTCCCAACTCCATGGTAGTGGTGGGAACCTGTGCGCGCAGCCCTGACTTGGTGCACCCTAATCCCTGTTCTGGGCTTGCCCATCCGGGCTGAGCAGCAGCAGCAGCAGCAGCAGCTGTGGTGGCAGTGGCTTGGCAGAAACTGTTGCTCAGCATGTGGGGAAAGTGGCCCCTCCCCCTCACTGCTGCTGGGCAGTTCTTGGTGCAGCTGCCCAGAACCCGTGCCACGCCATGCTGGGCTGCCCTGCAGTTCCGTCACTGCTGCCTCTGAGCTGCCCTGTGGCTGCTCTGCAGTATCATCGCTGCCACGCTGGGCAGTTCAGAGGCAGTGGTGATGGAACTGCAGGGCAGCCCAGCGCAGGATCCGGGCAGCTGCACCAAGAACAGCTCAGCAGCGGTGAGGGGGTGGGGCTGCTTTTCTCCCGTGCTAAGCAACAGTTTCTGCCTGGCCACTGCTGCTGCTCAGTGTGGATGGGCAAGCCCAGAGTGGGCATTGGGCCCCACTCTCAGCAGTGGCAGCATGGGAGAGATACTGCTGCTCAGCTCCTCCCCCTTGCCACTGCTGGCACTTCCTAGTGTAGCCACCTGGGGCTGCCCTGAGTCTGCTCTACACTGCCACTGCTGCCCCGTGGGGAAGTCTGGAGGTGGTGGTGATGCCATGTAGACACAGGGCAGCCCTGCATGGGCTCTGGGCACCTATACCAGGAAGCACTGGCAGCGAGGGGGGGATGGGCCACTTTTACTCCATGCTGAGTATCTAGCTTTAGGCTAGATGTCAGGAAAACCTTCTTCACGGTAAGGGTGCAGCACCCAGAACTGGACGCAGTACTCCAACTGCAGCCTGACCAGTGCCACATAGAGGGGAGGATCACCTCCCTGGACCTGCTTGTGATGCATCTGTAGATGCACAACAAGGTGTGGTTAGCCTTACTGACTGCTTCCTCGCATTGGCAGCTCATGTCCATCCTGGAGTCAACAATGACTCCAAGATCCCTTTCAGCCACTGTGTTGTTGAGAAGGGTGTTCCCCAGCCTATATGTGTGTTGCTGGTTCCTTCTCCCCATATGCAGCACCTTGCACTTGTCTGCATTGAATTCCATCCTATTCTCATCCACCCACCTCTGTAACTTGTCTAGATCCAGTTGGATTCTGTCTCTTCCCTCCAGTGTGCCTACTTCTCTGCACATCTTTGTGTCGTCAGCAAATTTGGACAGCGTGCCTTCCACACGTACATCCAAGTCACTGATAAAGATGTTGAATAGCACAGGCTCGAGGACTGAGCCCTGGGGAACTTCACTTAACAGATCTCTCCAGGTTGACAATGACGTCCACCACCACTCTCTGGGTGCGACCATCAAGCCAATTTGCCACCCATCTGACTGTGTAGGCATCAATGCCGCAGTTGCCTAGTTTTTTTATGAGAATGGGGTGAGAAACAATGTCAAAGGCCTTCTTGAAGTCCAGGTAGATGACATCTACCTCAACGCCTGCATCCATTCAAGGACTTGGTGACCTGGTCATAAAAGGAAACCAGGTTAGTCAGGCAGGATCTGCCTGCAAAGAACCCGTGCTGGTTGCCCCTGAGCATTACGTCCCATGCTGGGCCCCCGCAGATGTGTTCCTTGATAATTTTCTCAAAAATCTTTCCAAGGACCGAGGTGAGACTAACTGGCCCATAGTTACCTAAGGCCTATAGTTACCCGATAATCAGGCTGAGGGGGACCTAGGTCCCTGTAGGGCACCAGTAGCCTTAAGGGGAAATTGCACGGCTCCTTTTCCTCCCCTACACCATGTCCCCAGCCTTATAGATGTTCTCTCTCATTGATGTGACTATTTATACACTCGGCCCCCTTGGGCCTTCAGACCCCCTGGTCCCACACGCAGCCCCTCCTCTGGGCTCTTGGATCCCAGTCCCACACGCAGCCCCCTGCTCTGGGCTCTCAGACTCTCTAGTCCAGCTTGGCCCACTCTGGGCTCATGGACCCTCTGGCCCAACTCAACCCTTCCCTGGGCTCTTGGGCCTTCTGGTTTGGTCTCAGCCCTTTCTAGGCTCTGGGACGCCTCACTGGGCCCCATCCTCAGTCTGAGGCTCCTGGGTAACTGGTTCTCTAAATAGGCCTGGAGCCAGCCTCAGCAGGGCTCAAGGCTAAACTACCAGCATAACTTCAATAACCAAGAAATATGTCCACCCTTTGGCAGACACCTCAAGCCCTCTAGGGGTTTAACAAACAAAGGCCACTTGCCTGTAAACCCCGTCTCTCTCAGCCCAGGGAACGTGCCTCCGTTTCCAGGCCTGCAGCGTGACAGCAACATGGAGGTCCTTTCAGGAGCCCTGCAGCCAGGGGCTCCTCACTCCTGGTTGCTGGGGAGAGATGAACTGACTGGTGCAGGCTCTGGGTTTATATAGCTCCAGCCTCTTCCAGTCAGGCGAGTCTCTCATTAGCTCCCCTCTGCCACCTGCAAGCAGCCTCTCAGCCTGCTTGCTCTCCTAAAGGATCAGGCACATCCCAGTGCCCTGATACAGCCTCCCTGTAGCTGCAGTTTCTTGTGGGCCTCAGCCTGCTATCACCAGTACGATAGCAATAGCAGTGCCAGTGGTGCACCAGCACCAGGAGCCCTCACACAGCGAGTGCCGAACCAAATGTCGTAATTATGTAGTAGTGCACAGAGCAGGGCGCTTTGCAGATGACTTGCACCTAGTGCCAAAATGCCTGGCTATGGCTATGACTGTCACTGCATAACAAATAGGCCCATCTCTGACACCGGCAATTAATGGTTCCTTTAGAGTAGTGGGTTTCAACCTTTTTGGACTCAGCTTCCATAATTCTGAATTTAATAGCGCCCTCAGCAGATGTGGGCAAAGGGCGCCTCTCCTTTTTCCCCACACAAGGGAGTCAGGCCCCACCAAATTTGCCTTGATGGATGAAGTCCAGAGGGTGCCCCTCGCCCATTGGAAAGTGCAAGGGCAGAGGTAGCACCTATTGTATCCTATCCATGGCTGTTCTAGACTCTCTGGTAAGCCAGCAGCAGCGGCAGCAGCCTTAGAGGAAGGACGCCAGAAATGCGGCATGTGTAGAGTGACTCATCCCGTCATAACCTTCTGCTGATGACTGGGAGGGTATCTCCCTAACTGTTGTGATTAATAGGCGCTGTCTGATAAAGAAATTTCTGCTGGTAGTGATTCAGGGCTGATTTCATAGTCAGTAATGGGCACTAATGCACCTGTCACAACTGATGCCAGTTCTTTTCTAAGCTCTACCTGTAGCCTACTGGGTGAACTTTGGCAAGCCACTTTTCCTTGCCATGTCTTAGTTTCCCAACTGTAAAATGAGAATAACAAGATTGACCTCCTTTGTTCAGTGCTTTGAGATCTATGGAGGAATGCTAGCTATTATGATTTTTCTTTTTGCCCTACTCCCTGTTCAGACAATAAAAGCAAACAAAATTCCTTCCAGATTCCATCTTGTTTCCAGGCCAGTCATGCTTTTGCGGTTGCAAGCACAGCAAGGAAAATATTTAAAATTAAAATATTTACAGGCTTCAAAGCCAACCTTCTGCAAAGCCATTCCCTGTGAACACCAGATGATTAGCCTTCTGCATGCTGGGCACTGTGGAATCAGAAAAAATATATGCCTTAAACTTTGATTATTTTAGTTATAAGATGACATAACCGCTTTGTGGAGAATTGCTGGCTCTGTATAGTAGAACAGATAAGAGAAAGTGTTTGTTCTTTGTAACTCCTCTGCAACTGCTTCACTCACCGCGGCCTTGAAGATAGCAAAAAAGTATGTACAAATCTGATTTCCAGGTGCAAGAAGGAGGTTTGTGAACTAACCTCGCATCCACCATTAGTTCCCATCCTGATTATAGCAAAGAAATAATGAAGTAATATTATAGCCGCTTTTCATGCTAATTTCACTATATGATCACGTGAGTTGTAAGCAACTGTTAAAAAGTATATAAGCCTCCTGATTTTGCTCTTGGGGGGGGACCCCTTCCAAGTGCTTGGGAAATCCATGTCACTTTGGAATCCCCCCTACAGCTGTAGTTTCTTTTGAATAAAAGCTTCTGCTGACCTGACCCAAAAGTATGCTGCGTGTGTTTCCACGACAGCACACACTGTTGGTTAGAAGCCCATACATCATGCTGCCAAAGGCAACAAAAGTCCAACTCAGTCTTTCACATAATATTGTTAAGTCAGCAAAAACTGGACACAAATATCCTGGGACAAACTGAGACACTGAGGTTGAAAGAACTGCAATAGGTGATGTCAGGAGTTTGCTGAGATCACAGACTAACATGATGACAAGCTGACAGCTTCTAAAAACAGAAGGATTCTTTATAGCTGAAGTCATTGATTGGGGGATCACTGGGGATTTCTGATGGATTCATGGGATAAGATTACTGCTTCCTTCTTAGAAATTCATAAAATCATAGAAAATTAAGGTTGGAAGGGATCTCAGGAGGTCATCTAGTCCAAACCCCTGCTCAAAGCAGGACCATCCCCAACTAGATCATTCCAACCAGGGCTTTGTTGAGCTGGGTCTTAAAAACTGCCAAGAATGCAAATTGCACCACCTCTCTAGGTAACGTGTTCCAGTGCTTTACCACCCTCCTAGTGAGAAAGATTTTCCTAATACCCACCCTAAACTCTCCTTGTTGCAACTTGAGACCACTGCCCCTTGTTCTGTCATCTGTCACCACTGAAAACAGTCCAGCTCCATCCTCTTTGTAACCCCCCTTCAGGTAGCTGAAGGCTGCTATTAAATCCCCCCTCAGTCTTTTCTTCTGAAGACTAAATAAGCCCAGTTCCCTCAGCCTCTCCTCACAAGTCATGTGCCTCAGCCCCCTAACCATTTCCACTGCCGTCTGTTGGACTCTCTCCAACTTGGCCACATCCTTTCTGAATTGTTTACCTGGGGGGGTCACTAAATGGGAGAGGTGTAAGGACAACTAGCTGGGCTGCAAGGACAGAACTTTATCATTGTGACAGCCATACCCCCTGGCTCCTGCTAATGTGGGATTCATGAGGATACTGCTGGGACCTCATCATCCTGATTCTGGTCATAGAGGATGACCTAGGTAATAATGTGTCTGAAGCCTCCACTGGCTTCAATCAAACCTCAAATATAACCTGAGACTGTGACAGAGATTTGTGCTTTCCCTCCCCTCTCTGATGTGTCCTTTTCTTTTCTCCCCTTATTTTCCTTTCCTTCCTGTCTTGCTCCTTTTGTCTTCTGTTTAATGAAAGTTTGACTTCACCAGCCAAGGCTCTTTTTTTCCACTAGAGCTAGGAAGCCACAACCAACAAGACAGCTGAAAGTCATGCCATAATCCATCCAGCACTGCTACAAGTTTGCCAGTTGTAGCATAACAAAGGTGGGAGAAGATGGGGTACCAGCCCCGGGCACTGACTTACAGGAGGTACAAGATTGGTAGCAGCTGCCACTGCCAGCCTATTGCCACCACTGCCCAAGGTGCAAACACTGTTATACCTCTATTTGTCAGGTCTTTCACCCGTAATGAAACTACATATTAGGATCAACATTGGGCAGAAACAGAACCATCTGCCTTTGCTGTTCTTTCCTATCCCCTTTTGTGTCCTTTTGACTTCTTTTGCCTTTACAGGAATGGACTCAGACTTTGACACCTGCAGTAACAAGAGACTGAACAGCTAATCCCCCTCTCTTTCTCCCCAAAAGAACTGTTCCTGCCTCCTGAAAGTTTGTCAGACAGGAGGCCTTCCATATAAAAACTCTCAGCAGCAAAAAAGGAAGGGAATAAAGGATATTGTTAAAATACAAGGCTTACTCGATACTTTGCATTTAAACTGTTTTGCCTCTTTTCCCTTCTTTCCATGTATCTCTAATAAAAAGTTATTACACAAAATTAATGGGGTTTGTTACCATAGTTGAAGGCAGGCTGAAGTCTCTACCTGAAATCCCAAACCGCAGTTCACTGTTTGGTGTAGACTAGATGAGTTCTCAAGGTCCCTTCCCACCTTATGTATGATTTTATGTGTCATACAGCTATGAGGTCACAGTAACACCTGTGGCTTATTTATTCTAGCAAAACTAACCCAATAGCTCTCCAGCCTTGGTGGAAGTCAAACTGAGCCTGGGGAATGGGGGAACCTGCTACACCTGCTGGACAGGTGGGGCAGCATTTCCATAGATACATGCAGCCCATCCCCCTTCTCTGGCTCCTGAGAACCTACAGCCACTCCTCTGTGGCATGCCGTAAGGAGCAGCTTCCCATATCCTCTGCCTTTCCACCCACTCCAAGGTGGAGTCAGGATTTGTCACTGAGACACAGCTGAAGAAATCTGATTTAGAGTTACAACTGCTTGCTTCACAGCCAACCATAGTTTCTTGCTACATAGCTAACTCTGTGCCAAGGAGCTAAGCTGCATCTACTAGGAGACAGTCATGTTCATATCAGATGGCTATTACAGCCCCCCTCATGCCACAGCTGCTTTTCCTCAAGGACCTGGACTTCTGATGGCTCCAGCGAGATCTGGGAACATCTGGGACTAGGTCTCTATTCACACTGGACACGTCTACACATTCATTAATGCTTAATGCCTAGTGCACATTAAATTTAGTACTTTTAAAAGGAAGTAATAAATAAATGTGTAGTAGGCTGCCCTACTGTGCATTAGCATGATCACACACTTTTTTGTGATGGTTAATGCGCAGCAGACTAATGTTACTGTGCATTAGCATAAGAGCAGTTTTTGCCATGACGCTGTAATGCATGTATACTGTGCATTAAACATCTTGTGTAGATGTGCCCACTGAGTAGCACCTGAACCCCCACAATAAACAAGGGGTCTCACAAAATAAGGTGTTGATGGGTGTGAGAAAGGAGAGCCACTCTCTGGGCCTTAGTTTGCCTGGCTGCTGTTCCCCTTCCTAAAACTGAAAGCACCCCCAAACCTACCTAGCAGATCTGATGTCCTCATGGTACCATCTGGCTTTGGAATGAGCTGGCCAGAGCTTCCTGGGAAGAGCAACTCTCCAGGTGTTTCTCTTTCTCCTCCCCCAGAACCTGCTCATTTTAGTTTGCAGGTGCCCCTGCTCTCCAGCTGCTAGGCTCAGGCCCTGTTGCTGAAGCTTGCAGTGAGTTCCCATTTGTCATCACTTACTGCATCTTTCCCAGTGCTGACCATGCTCATCTTCAGTAGTGGGGAAACCTCAGGGCACAACAGGTTTAGATGTTGCCTCCACCTTAACCTTCCCAAGGGTTATGGAAGGATAATAGTCCACTCTTACTTGCACAGTCCCCTAGAGTGCTGCAACCAGATTTAAACCTGAAGGAGATGCAATGAAACATAGGTGAATTGATCACTCGGACATTTTTACAGTCCTCCTGCCAACCTGAAGTTGAGTTACTCGGTCATTGCGCAGTGAAGTACAACACCTACTGAGCCTCCTAGTGGCCCAATAGATAGACTTTCACTGGAACGTGATGCTGGTCAGTCCATCAGGGTGCTCTCTGAAAATTCCCTCTGAAGATCCCACAACTTCCACTCTGAACTTAGGATAGAGACATCTCAGACTCCTGGATGTGTAATGGCTGGTGAATGTAAAGACTGAAATGTAATCCTTGGTATTCATTTTATGCTTACCCATGGTTCAAAGCAACAATAGCTATCAAGCTGAAACCAGACAGGAGAGTTGCAATGTCCAAAGGAGGCTTCCAATTATGAGTTATTTGGCTGTCCCTCTAAGTTTTTGTTTTTGGGATCTACATTTTGTTGTTGTTGTCATACCTCACACAGGCTTTTGTTGAGACTGGGTCACCTCCAGCAAGTCAGGCTGGGCTCTTCCAGAAGTTCTGAAGAGATGAAGCCAGCCTACTCTGACTAGACAAATGTGCTTGAAATCCTGGCTTTGGCCCACCCTGACTAAAACACCATCATGGAAGGCAGATGGAACAAAAGTGATGTAAAAGAAGGAAATTCAACCCTTGTCCACAAGGACATTTAAACTCAAAGAGGAGACCTCACCATCATGGCTGGGATCTGCACAGCTTCTCTGACACTAGAAACCTTCCTTCCCCTCAAATACTTCAAGGTCCCAATACAAGGAGACTAGAGCTGTGACAAGCCATATAAGCATTTTCAAAGAATAACAGACTGACCTCAGAGGTGAGTACAGTTTTCCCCCTTGAAGGAATCCACCGTGTCTGGGGTTTGCTCTTCTGTATCTGTTCTTGGTGGCAGGTTGCTATGTTGTGTGATGCCATCTCTGTCCTCTCTATCTTTCCTACCTACACTGGCATGGATTTTCCTCATTCCTTTTTGATTAGACCTCAGATTCATGACAGTTTGAAGAATGTTTACACTCTTT
>NW_005842541.1:362603-373323 GCF_000455745.1 Alligator sinensis
AATCCCTCTTGTTTTGGATCTATGGTAGAAAATACCACTCAGTTTCATTGATGTCTCCTTTGTCACATTGGAGGCAACAAGGCCTGCCAGTAGTTTGGGAAGAGGTGGGAAAAGGAGCCATTATTATCATAAAGTCAGTCTATAGGATAGACTGTTGTTACATTCTAACTTATTACAGTCATAGCAGATATGGTAACAAGCTCTAAGGATGGGGGAGAGCACTGGATGTGATATGTCTTGATTTTACCAAGGCTTTGGATGCTGTCTCCCACAACATTGTCATTAATAAGCTGAGGGAATACAAATGAAACTAGATGAGGTGAATATTTAACTGTTCAGAACATCAAGCTCAATGAGTAGTTATCAATCACTCAATGTCTAGTTGGGAGGCAGCATCAAGTGAGGTTCCCTAGGGGTCTGTTCTGGGTCTGATTTTGTTTAACATCTTCATTTATAATTTGAAGGATGGGATTAAGGGCATGCATAGCAAATTTGTGGAAGTATCCCAGTTGGGTAGATACAGAATGACCTGGAGAAACAGGAGAAATGGTCTAAAATCAATCAGATGAAATTCAGTAAGGACAAGTGTAAAGTCCTGCACTAACGACAGAATAACTGCATGAACAAATACAGATTGGGGAATGATTGGCTAGGCTATAGTGCTATAAGGAATGTCCTGGAGGTTAGTGGACCATAAAATGAATATGAGCCAATGTCGTACTTTTGGTGGAACAAAAGTCAACAGCATACTGGGTTCTATTAATAGGAGTGTCATTTGCAAATCAAGGGAAGTGATTCTTCTGCTCTACTTGGTGCTGGTGGGGCCTCACTTGGAATATTTGTTTCCTGTTTTGGGCCCCACACTTCAAGAAAGATGTGGAAAGATTAGAAATAGTCCAGTGGGGGCAACAAAAACAATTCAAGGCCTGGAAAATATGACTTATGAGAAAAGGTTGAAAGAGCTAGGATTACTTAGTTTTGAAAAGACAAGACTGAGGGGGGATCTGGTAACAATCTTCAAATACCTGAAGGGCAATTACAAAGAGGATGGCGAGAGACTAGTCTCTATGGCGACAGGGGACAGAACTAGGAGCAATGGCCTCAAACTGCAGATGATGAAATTTAGAATGGAGATTAGGTAGAACTTCCGCACTATGAGTGTGGTTAAGCACTGAAACAGGCCACCTAGAAAGGTTGTGAATTCTTCATACCTGGATGTTTTCAAGAGCAGGTTAGACAGACCCTTGAGTGGTTTGGTTTGGTTTGGTCTGGTCTGGTCAGAGGATGATCCTGCCCTTAGCACAGGGCAGGATTAGATGACCTCATGAACTCCCTTTTAGCCATACTTTCCTATGATCCGACATGCATTACTGACATGCCCAGTGGGCCCCGTCAGCCCTCATAGTTCCATTGTATTGGCTGCTCTATAATTACAGTGAGAGGAATTCTTCTTTTCTGCAAAGCCTACAGTCTCAGTAGACAAGATAGACAAACAATAGAAAGAGGGGAAAAAATCACCAAGAGGGTACAGAGCTTTCCCCAGGTCACAGGGCATGTCATGGGCTGAACTGGGAACAGAACCCAAGTCTCTTATCCATCCAGTGCTCTATCCACTGGAGAACACAGCCTTCCTGAATTCCAATCTATAACCAGAGCAAAACCCAA
The DNA here is from genome assembly GCF_000455745.1 of Alligator sinensis. Classification (NCBI taxonomy): domain Eukaryota; kingdom Metazoa; phylum Chordata; order Crocodylia; family Alligatoridae; genus Alligator; species Alligator sinensis. Next base: position 364,269 of record NW_005842541.1, read on the forward strand.
AAATGAGCACTGACAGAAGTAACTTTTGAAACATTCCTAAGCATAATAGTCTTGGAAACATTTCAAAAGGAGATTGTTTTAGGCAGAGACACCTGTGCAGCCTCCTATAGTGCCCTCCAATTGAAATGCCTCAAAACTGCTGTGGTTGCATGGAGATGCAACTCCCCAGCCAGAAGGCTGCAGCAACACTTCCCTGTTCCACTACAGGGTAGGGAGTGTGGACAGCACTGGACTGGAGAGGTAAGTAGGAGTCTGGGGAGGATGGCAGGGGCTCCCCATTCATTTCCTCACCAACTCTGGGCCAGAGAGATGGGTAGAGCATTAAGTGTACTGGTTACTCTCAAGCTGCACATTCACCATGGGATTTTTGGGTGCCCAGAAAAACTATTCAATCTACCTTGACCTAATTATCCCCTGCTTTCTGTACTCATGAATTTTTGTGCAATGTGGGTAAGCTGGAATCCCCCTTAGCCTCTTGCACACTGTGTTCAGATGTTAATAAGTATGCGAAAGTAAATAGGGTAAATTGTTGGTCTCCTTGTTTAAACAGCCTACTTAAAAGTGATTCTTCTACCTTGTAACATGGGGTGCTGACAGACACGCAGTTCCCTGCCGTAATTCATGATGCTTCACAAAAACTGCCATGAGTTACAGCAACTCCCCTCCCAACCCAAGAGACATTCACTGTTTGGCTGAGGGGGAAAAGGGGTGGAAGTCAAGCTCTACTTTGCAGCAGATCCATTGGAGACAGCCTGCATGTCTGTAGCCTCTCCCCACTAGACCCTGCTAGGTAGGGGTCCTTCACCCCAGCTCGTGCTGCAGTCCTGGGTGAACATGTAAATGCTGCACCCGGGAGCAATAAACTGTGGCGTGAACTGTACTGGAGTTTATTGCATCACATTAATATCATATATAGATGCACTCAGTGTTTTCCTGTTTAGCTCAGCAAAAATCGAATCTGGCCATACAAACCTGTCTTTAGACAAGGTTAAACCAGAATTTATATTATTTTAGTTATACATTTACAGCAATGATGTACAGTTCCTTTCTTTATACAATAGAGGATATATAAAGGACATAGGCACTTATGCTTAGGCCTCAAACACGTTCCTTACAAATGCAGGAGGCAGCATAGTTGTAGAGGAGCCTCAGAAGGAACAAAAGAGCTGTTCTTAAGCAGAGTTTTCAAGCTAAAAGGTATATTTACTTTACTTTATACCATAGGCAACTGGTAGGGGGGCACAGGGTGGCACGTGCCCTCCGAGATTGGCCGCTGTTGCAAACTTCTGTGGGCAGCCGCCATTCGCCACCCCCTCCCCGTGCTGCCAACACCGTCACCAGCTTCTGCAGGTGGTTGCCGCTTGCCACCGCTGGCTTCTGCAGATGGTCACCACTTGCCACCCCACCCCACCACTGCCAACACCGCTGCCAGCTTCTACGGGTGGTTGCCAATCGCCACGGTTCCCCCTCCCCACCCCACGGCTTTTGCGGGTGGTCACCGCTCACCACCCCAATGCTGACATCCACACACTGTGACCCCTCAATTTCAGGAGGCACCAGTCACCCATGCCTTATACTTAGGCAAAGCAGGAGAAGCATCCTGGCAAAAAGAAAGTATACAGACCATACAAATCATAGTAAGTTTAAATTTCTGATCCTTTATTACAAATAAAGTTCTGGGACACCAGAACCATTGTCACAGCACACTGAAAAATATACATTATATATGTTTGAGAATGAATCTGTATTCCCATTCCTGGTGAGAAATCACATGGAGACAAAACCAAGGAAGAGCTGAAAAACATTATGTCATTTACCACATTCAGGTGGAATACATATAAATTCCCTATAGATTGATAGCATCACATAGCTGCTGGCTAGGGTATCTTAAAGTTGCCTTTATTTCTGTTTGGGGCAGAGAGGCTGGAGAGGGGACAATAGCTCTCCACCTCCACAGTAATATACATGGCATGGTCACTGCGATAAATAACGCGCTCTTTATAAACACAAAGGGTAACTAGCTTTGAGCACATACCGGTCTGATTCACAACGGGTCTTGCACTAAGGTGAGCTGCCTCAAGGATGTAGAACAAGTACATTTCTAATTATCTTCTAGCATGGAAATTGATGGCATTTGTGGGGGATAACAGTGTTGGCAAATTCCAGCATGCATGATGCTCATTGGTAAATGGGCTGCGTGCTTTTCTTTCTATGCATTTCAGTAGCACTAGGGGTCCCAACCCAATCAGGGTTTCAGAATGCCAGGCACTATAGCGACATACAATTAAGAACCGTTCTGCTCCCAGAAGCACACAGTTTCAAGACACACAAGATATAGGAAGGAACATAAAAGACAACAGGGGAACAGGAAGACAAGCGACAGCAACAGGAATGTGAGGAGGTGCTGACAGTCCTAGCTAAAGGCATCTGTAGGAGGCCTCAGAGTGTCTTCACCATTGTCATTAGGCAGTTTGGTTTGGTCAGTATAGGTAACTCTTAAGAGAACAGTAACTGTTAACTGGTGGGGTGCTCCCTGCAAAAGGGGCACCATAGAAGAAGGTTCAAATATTCTTGTGATACAAAAGGATAATACTGGCAAGGAAAAGCAGAGCAAGAAGTGACCAAGTGCAGTGGATAAGCCACTGGATAAGAAAAGAGAGTTAAACTGTAAAGACCCTTGAAGGACAAGAATTTTGTATCCAATGGGTGAAGGAGGGGGGTCCTGAGGAGTGGCTCAAAGGAGGCAGTATGTGGTTGTGTTAAAATAAAAAACAAGATGCCTGCATCGCTCCTACAACCAGCACCAAGAACATTTCAGTTCGAGGCCATGATCTTTGCTAAAGAAAACATCTCTCAAAGCTCTCATCTGCTGTCAGCCTTGTAAGACCTGATCTTTGATTCCATCTAAAATTAGCTGGCTTATATCAATGCGGCAGAGCACAATAAAAAGTTAAAAAAAAACACTGATCCCCAGATAGAGAAATTGGCACTGCTTACACAGGAAGCAATGTTACATAACAGAAGGAATTGAGTTGCATAGTCCCCAGAGCTGAGCAACCATCATGCACCATGTGTTGAACGGATCAGGATGTTTAGTACTGCTATGTGCATTTCAGAAGAAAAACAAGGAACTTAATCCACTAAACTAACAGTGTTGGGCTGAGTAGTGAAACACTTTATTTTCAAGCTTTCACAGTATTACAGTGAGGTCAGTTAAAAAAAAAAAAATCAGAGCGTACAGTATTGACCTTTGGAATTAAACACACTTAAAAAACTGTTAAAAGGAACTGGATGTCAGCATCATAATTTAAGCCACATTTTCTTTTATGTGAATACAATAAAGCCCCCAACATCAGACAGACTGTTCCTGAGCTAAGCATAGGAACAGAAAGCAGAGAGAAAATATCTCAGACATCCTGACAAGCCCCATAATCTGAGGTTGCCATTGTCCCTGCTGTAAATTAGAGTACCTTCAAGGTTGCTCTAACCCAGTGATTCTTAACTAGGCTGCCTTGGTATCCTGGGGTGCCTTGAGATCCATTCAAAGGTGCCACAAGTACCACACAATGTTAGCACTGTTAGGTGTACAGACATGATTCACAAGATAAACCCAGAGATTTCAAATAGGAATTGTGTGCATTAAAAACATTTGGACCTGTGGTGGTTTTTCTGAGTTCTCTGCAGCAGAAGATTTATTTTATTATTTTTCTACAGTCAAAAAACAAGTGAAAACAAGGAGCTGCCATCTTCCATGGGTGGCTTGAGTCCAAAAAAGGCTGAGAACCACTGTTCTAAGGTGAGAAGACACAGAACAATGGACTCCAGCCTGCCCCCTCCTTCCTGTTCTCAACCCCGCCATTGGGAATGGGATGAAGTTGGGGGGGGTGGGGTGGGTAAGAGGTAGGAAAAAGGAAGAGGGAATACCCTTACAGATTGCTTCCCCAGGCTGACTTTTATGCCACCATAGTGATTTTACTAAACTGGGAAACCAGCTCCTATTGTTCTATAATCCACCATCTTCTAGCAAGGTATCTAAAGTTACTACCTTTGTACAAGATTAGGTTAGTCAACCAGAGGGTGAAGGCACCGACTAGTATGAATCAGAATAGGTCTTTTAAGTTCATACCAAACATTTTAAGTAATGATTAAAAGACATGAGTTATGCTGCAGGTAAAGGTCAAACAAATTAACACCCAGGCTTGTTAAAGGGATGTCTTCAAACTTAAAAAAAAGAAAAAAAAAAAGAAAAGCATACTACTCTTGGAAATGTTGCTTTCAAGCTTAATCAGTGGCATGCACGACTGCTGTCATGGAATGAGTCCTGTACATGCAACAGTACTTTGAACAGTTGGGTTTACTTTCCCCAGTCCACACAAGCAGGTGAAAAGCAAAGCATTTAACAAATAAACTTAATCTAAAACAACAAAAACTGGCAAGAAGCAAAGCCCAAACTACTTTAATTCACTTTCCACATTGACTAGTTTATACTCCCACAGTTGCCTTTCCTCTGAGAATGGCTGATGGACTCACAGTTCATTTAACGCTTCCTAATGTCACACAGGAAGATATCTGTAGAGATTAGTTAACAACCACAATTACTTTCATAGCCATAACTTCCCATTCTTTCAAAAAGGGCCATGAGGACAAGGTCAACTAGATCTGAATTCCATGATTTGCTTGACAGCCTCCATCGGCTTTCTAAGCTGGGTAAAGAATGGAGCAGTATTGACATCTGTAGTGGAAGTTCTGCAGTATCACAGATTTCTGCAGTATCAATCTATTTGATAGTGTGGCCTGCAAGATTCCACCAGCTAATTTTGAAGCATTAAGGGGGAAAATCTGTCATGCAACAGGGGAGAAAAAAAAAAAAAGATAGAAATGTGAGTGTAAAACCTTAGAAGCCAGCTGACACTCAGAAGCAAGTGCACACAGCACTACTTTAAAAATCAGTGTTGAACCCAGTTAGAAATCTCAAGTGGACAATACTTCAAAAACACAGAATATCTCTGAATTACAGGGGAGAAAACCTGGGTAACAAGCTCTCTATAATCATTACTCCAAGAAAGAAACCAATCAGCTATTTACCATAATTTGCTATAGTTATACCAAAATAACAGTTTACAGAATAGAAGCAGGACACCATGCACCCTCCTTTCCAAACCAAAGATCACTACATTTTCTAATTTTCCTTCTCATTGTTTCAGCAGTTTTTTCTTTTCCTTCAAATATCGTTCGTTTTGGAATTAATCTGTGCCAAAGGACACTTAAGATGTAGAATAAAGCCTGACACACTGAAATGCTTAGCTGGGAGACTATATACCGTAACACTGTGGACCAATACATCTTTGTAGTTACAAGTCCTTTAGACCACTGCTTCTCAAAGTGGTGGTCCACAGACCGGTCGCCGGTCCACAGCAAGTTGCCAGGAAAGAAATAAATATATTTTCAGAAGCATAACATCAATATGTCATAGCGTCACAGTTCATACGTTCCAACACTCCAGGTGATGTCACATTGTGCAAGGTGAGGAAAGAGAAAGAAACAGCCAGTCGCACATTTGTGTAGCTCTGTTACACAAATGCAGCTCTGTTCAGTTGCTGCCACCAGCTGAACCAGGCACCGGTCCCTGGCCCACTGGAAAAAAAATTGCCGGTCCGCCACATCAGATAGTTTGAGAAGCACTGTTTTAGATTGTATTTATCTCCAGTCCAGAAAATGTTCTACAAACAAATTGATACCGATGTATATCTTCAAAGGCAAATACGTGATATTCAGGGGAACTTGCACTTGATTGTTATTTCTACCATGATATTCCCCATTATTTCTAGACAAGGGGTGCCATACTGGATCACAGGAAAGCAGGGCTAGGAGGGACCTCACAAAATCATTTAGTCTAGGCCTCTGCTGAAGACAGAATCATCACTTACTGAACTATCCCAGCCTAGTATCTATCCAATCTGCTCTTGAAAATTTCTAGGGATGGAGTTCCCACAACTTCCCTGGGTAGCTTGTTACAATGCTTAACAACCCTCAGAGTCAGAGAGGTCCTCCTAATCTCCAATCTAAACTTTCTCTGCTGCAGCTTGAATCCAAAATTCCTAGTCCTGTCCCCTGAGGCCCAAGAGAAAAGCCCATCTCCATCCTCATTTTACTCATCCTTCACGTGTTTGAAAAGTGTTATCAAATCCCTCGTGAGCATTCTTTTATCCAGACTAAATAACCCTAGCTCATTCAGCCTTTCCTCATAAGCCTTACAGGAATAGGGAGAAAAGCAGAGGCAGAGCAGTGAAGGCACCTCACTGACCCCAAAGCCAGGGGTCTGAACCTCAATCTAGTTTTGTGCCAAAGGTCATCCCCTAGTAGACCCAACCATAAAGAGACACTGGTCATCCAGGCTGAGGAGTTACAGGGGCTGGATAGGATGCAGGCCATGTCACATCCTTGTGCTGTGTCAGTTATACAACCTGGCATGCTTTAACTGGCCCACTGAGCTGCTGGTGTGGAGAGACCTTTAATGTTTCTGATATAGGAAAGAGACTGTTCTCCTGGGTCAGTCATAAAGGACACAGTAAAGCGTGTGATTCTTCTTCCCTTTAAACTCAAACTTATGCCAATCTTTCTTCCAGAACTCTGGATAAATTAAACTGGAGGCAGATGCCTAAATACCTTTTAAAAATCTGGCTTTTAACAATACAATTTCTCTTTTATTTCAGATATGGTCTTGCTCTTCTCTCACCAAAAGAATAAGCTTTGTACTAAGTATTTCCTCAGCACTGATAATGCAAAGAGAGTGATTAGCTTTTTTTAGCAGAGGTCCCTCATACCCAAAAAGATCTTTTGACTTTTGCTCTATGGAAATATTTTTGCCCTCTCTGGCTATTATTGCTTAATTTTGATCCCTTACCCTTACATATTTATATTCTTTCTTAAATGTTCATATAGGTCCACCTTTGAGGTGGCAATGTTAGAAACAATGCATCTAAATTTCACAGAGTTGTTTGGTCATGTTAGTCTGAAGTCAGGCAGGCAGAACTGATTAGTTTTTAAGGTGCCACCATGCCCTTATCATGTAAGAACAAGCCCATGAAGCCTGAGAGACAACTCATGTACTCAAGCATGTAAACACCTTTTGCAGAGATACATAACTGAGGGAAGTGCTGGTATAATTAGAATTTATTTCTAAATAATAGCAATTCTAGCACTTAAAGTAGCTCTTTTTATATTTTCGATCACAACATGCTTCACAAAGGAGATCCACATCTCAATTTTACAAATGAAAAGTCTGGATAGTGTGCTCACGAATGGCTTGAATTATTATTTGCATATTGTTTGCCTCGTGACCACAGGCAAGAGTAACTAGTGAATATACAGGGGAATCTTCTCTGCCTACGACAGAGGGAACATGTGAATGTGGGCTCAGCTTTAGCAGCTGTTAGGCAAAACTTATCTAGCTTAGTGTATCACACTGCACGTTGACCAAAGGAGAAGGCACGCGCACATGCTCCAGCTATGTACACTCATTATGCACTACAGTAAACCCCATTCAGACACTTTATTTCCCCTTAAATTGCCAAAGTACTCACAGCAGGAAGGCTGCACTTTTCTAGCCAGTCTTCCCCTGGTGCAACAAGAATCTATAATTTACTGAAGGTCGGAGGTCAGATCAGCAAGCTGCTCAAGAAGGAGAACAAATGTGATGCCAAAACCTTGGCAATCTCAAGTCAGAGGAAGAAGTGCATGGAAAGCATCCACAAAGAGGCAGAGTCTCTCAAGTCAAACTGGACAGAAGCTACTACAAGGCACATGCTCACTATCACAGTCAGCCACAGCAGCACCTATCAGTTAAGTATATTTACAGTACACAGAAAGACAAGTAAACACCTACAGATCGTTGTTAGAAGTCACATCTATGTTTATACTGTATGTGCTAGTACTTTGGCTATACAACAGGCACACTGTGCCATATGCCATTTGACAGCTTTGCTCCTGACTACAGATCCTACTGGTGTGTGTTCTTATATATTAAGGAAATAAGAATAGGCTGCTTGGCTGGTGTGCAAATCTCCCTCAGACTTCCCCAGCACCGGGAGACAAGGAATAATCTCATTCTGGAATGGTCAGTGCAATCATATGGGCTAGTACATGCTTCAGCCCTGCAGCATGTTAAGGGAGCAAGGATGGCACCAACTATACCTTTCCAATTGGACTCACTTCCTCCAGCTAAAGTGAAACATGGCTGGTATCATCAGCCTTGCTGATCAAATGAGGCCTGTGATGCACTTTCATCTAGTCCTGTCCATGCTCTCTGTTCACAGTGAGAAACATTAGACCACAAGTGGTTTCCTTTTCATGGCGGCCCTCAGTGACTCCACAGTGCAAAGAGAGCAGGGGCACTGAGGGGTGACAGCCAGAAATATTCCACCACACTGTACTGCATGTAACCCATGATAAACCCAAAGGCCACATCTGTCACGTTGTGCCTGCCCAGCATGACTCTGGAGATGCCGATGATGACGGCCCACAGTACCACCAGTACCCGCAGAGGGATGGCCAACACCAGATGGTGCAGAACAAATCTGCACACCATAGCAGCTCTGGTAGCATGGCCTGATGGGAAGGAGTATTTGTCCACAGAAACGGTGACAAACATGTCCATCTTGTTGTGAGTGGGGCGCCTTCTCCTCACGAGCCCTTTCACCACCGCCACCAGGACTAGATCCAGCAACAAAGCTAGGAGACAACAGCAAAAAACAAATACAAAAAGTTCCCATTAAAACAAGGACACTGAATTATTACAAAAAAACCCAAAACAAAACAAAACAAAAATCTATACATTCAGTGTCACAAAAATTAGCCAGGGATAAAACGGCAGCTATTGAAACCCACTGTCAATGTAATAATCAGAGTATCTAGTTAAATAGTATGATTACCGAATCCTGCCACACACGAGCCTCCTGAATCGGGGGGGGCACCTGCAGAAGCCACCGATGGCAGCAGCCCTGTCAGGAGGGGCACCAGCCCTGCCAACAGCGTCGGTGTCAGCCATTGGAGGGGG
>NW_005842541.1:373354-376110 GCF_000455745.1 Alligator sinensis
TGGGGGGGGGGCACGTGCACCCCTTACCGGTCCCCTATGCTGCCGCATGACAACATATGTACCTTAACAATATTGTGGGCACCCTCCAGCTGTGCATGTACCTGAGATTCATGCATTGGTGCCTGCTTTCAGCCCAGTTCCTTTTACTGATTCATACACAGCCCACAAACTCTGGGCCTTTGAAATCAAATGAAGTAAACCCATATATACCTCAATATGTCTAAAGACTTCCCTACTCAGAGCAACATTTTATCTTCTTATATGACACAGGGCCCAAACCAACCACTTTTCAGAAGGTACTGGAAAGGTTAATACTGCAAACTGCTTCCTGGCTTGCTGTTTCTCCTAGAAAGGCCACCCTAGCCTTAGATTTGCACTAATACATCATTGGGCTTGTACTTTAACTGCAGATCACCAAAAAATACCCCAGACACACTGTATTTTTTTGCTGTCAGGGAAAAACAATTTATATTTGGAGGATGCTACTTCCATCCCAAGATCCTCTTTATTCTCTTGCATTTCCTTCCTTTCTTCAGAGGTATCACAACAGAGAGACTCTGGGGTACCCCATGAAAGCTTCATGAGATTGATTCTTAGTCGGCATAAGCCCCTCTGGAAAGAAAGAGCTTTAGCAGGAATCTGCTAAATCTAGTGAGTGTCAGAGGTGTGGGCAGATCCAGGAGCCAGGTTTAGAAGTCTGGGTCACTACAACATCTGCTTTTGCAGACAATCACAGGACTAAAACAGAACTCATTCATTTGGTAGGAGCTGCCCAGGCTGAAGAGTTTTTATTTAACTAATAAATAATTTTGAAGTGATATTTTTCTTGATTTTTCAAATTCCTTTCCAGTGTCTACCCAAATGTACCTGAACACTCCACCCACTAAGCCCAGAGCACTAGGCCACATTCCATCGCTGCCAGCTTTACATGCTTGTGGTCTGTGCCCTCTACCATCCTGTCCTCATGTCCAAACTAGACACCAAGTGGCAAGACATGTTTGGCAAGGACTAGGGTCCCCAGCGGACAATCATATATTTCACCCTGATCTTGTGAGCAACCAAGGATGTAGCTGTTGGCTCCTCCACAGAGCCATTGCCATGTATCTGGCATGGTTTACAGATGCCCCTAATGTCTGCCTCCTCTGGGAGCAGAGGGAGACCCTGACAGACGCCTGCCTGGAGTGTGTCAGGCTGCAATCCCTTCACCGCCTCCTCCAGAGGTTCTGGCTGCGTTTCTCTCTGCACCTTTTCATTTACACACTTCCCAGCTGTGGCCCCACCAAGTCCTGGGACCACCTGGTCAACCTCCTCCTAGCCCTGGCTAAGCTCATGAGCCATCTGACCAGGAAGGAGGCTTTGGCTGAGACCACGGGACCGCCTCATGTCCACAGGCTCTTTGGGCTCATTCAATGACAGGCTGAGAGCCCTGGGGCTCTTTAGCCTGGAAAAGCGCAGGCTCAGGGGTGATCTGATGGCCACCTATAAGTTTATCAGGGGTGACCACCAGGATCTGGGGGAACGTTTGTTCACCAGAGTGCCCCAAGGGATGACGACTAGGTCGAATGGTCATAAACTACTACAAGACCGTTTCAGGCTGGACATAAGGAAGAATTTCTTTACTGTCCGAGCCCCCAAGGTCTGGAACAGCCTGCTACCGGAGGTGGTTCAAGCACCTACATTGAACACCTTCAAGAGCAAACTGGATGCTCATCTTGCTGGGATCCTATGAACCCGGCTGACTTCCTGCCCTTTGGGCAGGGGGCTGGACTCGATGATCTTCCGAGGTCCCTTCCAGCCCTAATGTCTATGAAAGCTATGAAATCTATGAAGGGCTGGGCTCTGTCCAGTGAGCTCTGCTCGTGATATGCTCATTATAAACCTTTGATCTTCACTCCCATCCGCGTTTGGTTCTTATTTGTCTCAAGTAATCAGTTATATGACCCTAGTGGCCCTCATCACCAAGGGTGGTGTATAACTCTAACTGATGGGCTTTGGTTCACTGTCCCAGTGGCTTATCAAAAGGCCTAACTTTAGCCAAGCTTGTGATCTGTCAGTGCAGGAAGAAGGCTCTGGCTGGGAGGCCACCCAGAGCCTGCAGGGCTGCTTTCCTGTGCCTTGTCTGTTGACGTCTCCAGGCAGAGTTTCACCAAGCAGCATCCACTGGCCCCTTGGACTTGCTGGGGGGCCAGCAGGCACCGGCTGGTGTGCTCTGCTCGGTGCCCCCCTCGGTGCACTTGTCATGAAGCCGTGACCCTCATTCCTGCCCCTGCTTTGTTCTTATCCGCCCCCAGCAAACCAGTGACATGCCCTCAGTGGCCCCCGTCACAGGGGCTCAGAGCTGTGCTTGGCAGGCTCTGGCCCACGGCACATCAGAAGGCCGGCCTGAGCCCCCCGCCCCAGACACTGTCTCAGCCCCCGCAGCCCAGGACACATCAACCCCCGCCTCGCGGGGCCCCAGCACTCACCGAAGAGCAGGTTGAGCAGCACCTCACGGCCAGGCGAGCTGTCGCTGCGGCAGAGCCCGTAGGCGGTGCCGAGCAGCCAGGGGATGCCGTGGCCGGACACCTCGATGACCTTCATGAGCGGCCGGGCGCTGCCCCATGCCGAGCCCTCGCGGGCGCACACGCCGAGCCGCTTGGAGGCCCACAGGTCGATGGCCAGCAGCGAGCGCAGCGCGATGCCCGTGAACGACGGGTTCAGCTTCATGCAGTCCTCCTCCGGCAGCGGCGGCCCCGGCGCTGGCCCGGGCCCCGGCG
>NW_005842541.1:376362-397616 GCF_000455745.1 Alligator sinensis
CACCCCCCCCCCCCCTGCCATTTCCCACCCCCATGTGGCGGGTTGGAGTGAGGCCGGACACCCGCGCGGGTCACGATCCCCCTCCCCACAGCGGGATTGCGGTCGGGCCGTGCCCCCCTCCCCCCCGCAGGGCCAGGTCAGACGCCCGCCTCTGCCCCCCACGGGGCTGGGTCAAGCCCCCTTCCCTTGCAGGGCCAGGCTGCCCCCTGCCCCTTTCTGCGCAGTCAGTTGCCCAGGTGCTGGATCGGGATCACGGGCCAGATCTGGTCTGGTGATGCGTCACTGCCCATCCAGCCCGCTGGGCTGCAAGGCTGAGCACAGCTGCAGGAGAGGATTCCTCCTTCCCCAGGAAACGCGCCGCTCTCGTAACACATCTCTGCAATGGACCCTTCTGCACTGCCGCAAGCCAACGCTGCTCGTGTGTGGGGAGCCAGGGGGGCTGCTGCGGTGGCAGCGGCCCGGCTCGGGTACCTCCACCCACCCGCGTGGGGAGGGCAGGGGAAGAGAAGACGGGGCAGGGTGGGGAGAACGAAGCACTGAGTCTGGCCAGGACGTCCCGGAGTGAATTTCTCAAGGCGGTTTGGGCATCAAGGGGCAACGGTTTTCTTCCATGCGTGCCATTTCATGGAAAGGTAGCTCTGCGGCATCGTGGCCGGGAGCTCAGCACCCCAGGCAGGGGTCTTGGATTGTCTCTGAGTGCAAACACATGTGAATAAAAGTAGGCAGAAGGCGTCAGAAGGTCCTTCTGACAGTGATGGAAAAGGGTTTGCATTGGTGGAAACAGGCAGGCACTTCTCCAATGAATCCATGTCTGTTGGTGGTGGATTGGTGCTTGGAGATTGCTCAGGTGAGGGGTTGTCAGTAGGAGACCGTCCACGCAGCTGGTCCACATGACAGCTCCAAACTTGTCCGTCATCAGTGTGGACTGTATATGATACGGGTCCTGTGGTGCTTACAATTTTAGATTGAACCCACTGTGGGCCTGTCCCGTAGTTCTGAGCAAACACAGTCTCTTGTGGAACAAAAAAACATAAAGTACCAGATGCCAATGTGGAGTCCAACTCCTTTTCTTTCCGAAATTGCATCTCTCTCACAAGGTCTGGGTTAACACAGTCAAGGCATGTCTTGAGACAATGACCCATAAGAAGCTCTGATGGGCTGGACCCTGTTGTAGGGCAAAGAATTGCATGTTGCGCAAACAGAAATCTGGCCAGTCTGGTAGGCCAGTCTCCTACAACAGTTCTTTTCAGTGAATCTTTTGTAGTCTGCACCATTTGCTCAGCTTTTCCATTGGCCTGTGGTCTGCACGGAGCAATGGTAACAGTCCGAACGAGGTTGTGGCTGCCAAAACCTTGGAACTCTGCTGAGGTGAGTGTGCTGCCATTATCAGAAGCGATAGCGTTGGGCACCCCATGGGCTGCAAACAGCTGATGGAGAGCTGTTATAGTGGCAGTTGATGTAAGAGTTGAGACAGTAATCAAGCCATTTTGAGTATGAGTCAACAACAATTAAAAAGTTCTTACTTTGAAAAGGGCCAGTAAAATCAATGTGGATGCATGACCAGGGTTTCTTTTTCATTTCCCAAGGGAATACTGGTGCCTTCGGTGGATTATCATGGGTTGCTTGACAAATGCTGTACTCCCTCACAACCCTTTCTATGTCATTGTCCATACCTGGCCACCATACATAACTTCTAGCCAGCACTTTCATCTTTACAATGCCTGGGTGTGCTGCGTGCAGTGTTGTCAGTATGAGTTGGTGTTCTGCTTCTGGAATTACGACATGATTTCCCCACAAGAAGCAACCCTCGCGGGCAGACAGCTCATGCTGATGTGATGAAAATGGCTTGAATTCCTCAGCCGATTTGTCTGCAGGCCAGTCCCTCCACACCCAGTTGAGGACACAGGCAAGGATAGGGGCTTTTGCAAACATCCAAGGATAGGGTCTTTTGCAACCATCCTTGCTATCTGATCAGCCTGAAGAGGGGCTTCTGGCATGGATTCCAGTATGAGGACTTCCACTGGCGGAGGAGTAGCACAATCAGGTATTTGTAGTGGTAGACAGCTCAATGTAACAGCATTTGCAATGGTTTTCCTAGGTTTGTACACAGGTGTATAGTCATATGCGTTTAGCATGATGTTGCATACGGGGAGACAAAATAGGAGGAGTTGGTTTGTCCATAGTAAAAATTTCAAGAAGGGGTTTGTGGTCCATTCAGATTTCAAATTTGCGGCCATAAACGTAATTATGAAATTTTTAAACTCCTGCAATGATTGCCAATGCTTGTTTATCAATCTGTGCATAGTTCCTCTCGGATGAAGTCATTGTTCTTGAGTAAAAAGCAATGGATGCGTCTGTGCCATCAGGCAATGTGTGACTAAGGACAGAGCTGACACCAAATGGCGAGGCATCACAAGTACTAGATACTGGCTTCTGCTCATCGTAATGAACAAGGACAGAGTCTGATGTCAGCAACTTCCTGATGCCCTGAAAGGCTTTGTTGTGCTGTCAAGTCCACTTCCACTGAGCTCCTTTATCCTGTTAGTGATGAAGTGGCTCTGCTATGGTGGCTTTGTCTTTCAAGAAGATGTGATAAAAATTGAGAAGTCCTAAGAATGCTTGAAGATCCTGTCTGCATTTTGGTATAGGGGCATCATGTATTGCTTTTACCTTGTCTGCAACTGAGTGAATGCCAGAAGCATCGATCTGATATCCCAGAAAGTTGATACTGGAAACTCCCAGTTGACATTTCTCTCTTTTTACTCTGATACCTGCTTTATCGAATCTCTGTAAAACTTCTCTGAGTCTCTCAGTGAGTTTCTCTCTAGACGGCCCCATGATCAACACATCATCAAAGTATGGAACAACCCTGGGAATTCCTGCTAACATTTTCTCCACGAACCGCTGGAAAATTCCTGGTGCCACAGAAATTCCCAACCGGAGGTGCTTGATGCAGAACGCTCCCCGGTGCGCAATTATTGTTTGGGCCTCAGCAGCCTTGTCATGCACTATCAATTGCTGATAGGCTTGAGTGAGGTCCAGTTTGTCAAAAACCTTCCCTTCTGCAAGAACAGACAGTAACTGGTTAATGGCAGGCACTGGGTGCGGGTCCTGCTTGCCTCAGCTATCTCATCTGCTATGCCTTCGTTGGCCTTTTGGCCCCGTTTAAAAAAAATAAAATCTCTGCAGGGTAACAGATGGCCTTGGGCAAAAATGTGCCTTCAGCAGGGCAATTAGTTCAGCATAAGACTTAGTGTTTGGCAAGGCAGGTGCTGTGAGGGAACGAACAATGGCAAATGTTTTGGTACCACAGACTGTCAGGAGGATCGCCTGCTTCTGTGCTGGGTTTTACACTTTGTTGCCTTCCAGGTAATAGGATAGCCTCTCAGCATAAGAGTCCCAAGAAGCCGGCTGGCTCACATCAAATGCTTCTATATGCCCCAATGTGGCCATTTAACTAACATGAGCCGTATTAGAGAGAAAAGAAGAAGCAGAAGAAGAAAACAACTTCCCTCTGATCACAAAACACAGCCTGGTCTCAGAATGTCGTCCCACAATCTAGGGGGATCTTCTCAGCAAAGGATCCCATCCTTGTAGCCAGATGAAATGTTGTGAGTTCAGCAACGCACTGTGGACACTGCTGTGTTGAACTAACAGTCCGTTATTATTATAACTCTCTGGAATCATATCTAGGAGGGATCTTAACAGTTGCCCTCACTATATGTATGCAGAGCTTATACTTGGTTTGCCTCTGACTGGACCCAGCCCAGTCCTGTGGAGGGAGAACCAAGAAAGCCTCTCGCTCCTCATTGCAGAGAGCAGGGAGTCCCCAGAGCTGCAGAACTGCCACAAGCAACTGAACCTGCAGTGCTGAGCACGAGGGCTTTGGCCTTAAAGGGACAGTGCAAGGAAACGCAATAAGACACCACAACCATCAGAACTGGTACTTTGTGTTTTCTCCTCCTCCCATGCTTCAGGGAAGACAAGTTGCAAAATTGAGGCTGCAGAGCAGTGCGAGCAGGAAGGGGTGAAGCCAGATTCCCACTTCAATGCTTCCAAAGAAATTCCTGCAATGCTAAGTCATAATGTAGGGCTTTCACTCTACCAAGAAAGATGGCATGCAAATGTGGCCCAAGGGTGTCAACAGGAGCACAGCTTCCAGGCTACCTATGCTGTCAAAGGGAGTCAGAACAAAGAGATCATGTGAAAGAGCAGGCTTAGAACACCGTCACATTTAAGCCAGTATGATCACTGTTTAGCACTCAAGCATGCTCATCTCTCCCCACAAAGAGAACATGTTTGGCTCTACTGACATTGCTATGCTTTCTCTCGGTAATTTTTCTGCCAGAGCCGACTGTTTCATTAAAGCAGGGGAACACTGGGTCAAAGAGGAGAAAAAAGGAACTACAGGTAAATCAACAGAAAGTTGCTGAACAATCACCTGGCCTCTGTCAAGTCACTGACTGATCACAGGATACGCTTGGCTTACATCAGTTAAATAGTTGCGGATGCAATGTAATGACTAAAACCTGATAGCAATTTTTTCACACAATCACCACATTTTTAGATACATTATCTTTATTTCAGCCAGGGTAACCTCTGCACAGCACCATTAGGGATAGGTAAAGGACCAAGTGGTCCTAATTGCAAATCTGACATGGTCAAATAAGGACAGCCTTTCTCAAATCACTTTATCTAAAGTCTTGCTCTTAAAATCTTCCTGCAAATGGTTAAGCATGGCCAACAAATAAAATATTCCTCAGTTGCTTAGAATAGCTGTTCCGTTTCCTAATGGATCTTAGCCCAAGCTGAAGTAGCTATCAAATCTCCAACATGTCACAACCCAATTAACTTGTGCCCATGCCACTGAGCAAGAGATACCATTCAAATCATCTTCATTTGACTATTAAGGGTTAAAAGACTTCCCTGCCAAGAAATTCCTTGAAACAAAACGCTGGTGGTGTACTACAGATAATTGGTCAGCTGAAATAAAATGCTAGGGGAAACTATATATAATTGGTCAAAGATAAGCGTAAGCTCCTCACACGTAGCACACACGTAACAGGTAGAGAAACCTAACCCACTACCTTGTAACTTGAGGAGACAAAGAGCTGCCACCTGCCAAAAATTAAAGATTCCATATAACGGTTCACGATTGGACATCTCTGTCAAACACCTCTGCCTATAAATAGTTTAACGGTTTCCGCCCAAGGCGGAGAGCTCTGGGGATCTCACAGGAAACACCTGTGCTTGTCACCAGAGAATTGGGAAATTGATCAATTCCTAATCGATCACCCCGTCAGCGTAAAATATTGACGTAAAAAGTCTTGCAAGCGCGACCGTCCGTTTTCGGCGCCACGTCCGTCATTATCTCGTCGTAACCTAACTGCGTGCGTGTCCTCAACTCTGTAACCGAAGTTATATGCGCATATTTAACTCTATAACCGAAGCTGTAACGGAACAAAGGCTCGCCTGCGTCGTCCATCACTATCTAGGTGACGTAAGTAAACAAACTCCTGTAACCTACACGCGCCTGTGCCTGGTTAATTCCACTCCATCCATCACTACCCACCTGCCGAGCTCTAAATCTAAACTCTCCGGTGTGAGTCAGGCGGCTGCCGGCGGCTGCTCTGATTCACGACACAACAGATTTCAGATTTCCTAAAAGCTTATACATACATTTGAGGTAAACATGTATAAGCAACATAATCAGGAAGAACTTCTGGGTGTCTATAACCTAGGCCTCCATATTCTTTAGACTTTAAGCCAGAGGTTTTCTTAGCAGTAGGTCCTGAGATTTACTGGGGAGAAAAAAAAGAGGCCCTTGGTTTCCTAATATGTAAAGGTGGCAGATACAATATCCCAAGGGCAATCATGTTGGACAGAGGCACCGAGGCAGAATTTCTATCTTGTAAAAAAATAATGATAGGAGTCCTCTATTTTTGCCATCACTCTGCTACTTATCTCCTTCTCAAGGCCTCTTCCCAAGTCTTGGCTCCAGTATGCCTTATCTGACAAAATCCTAGCCCTAATAATTTGATATTATCTATCTCCAGCACACTTTATATTTCATTCATACAGGGGAAGTCCAAATCAGCATCACTGACTCTGTAGTCAGAATGGTCTGTTCTTCAAATTTGGCTGAGCTCCAATGGTGCTCTCAGAGCCACACAAAACATACATGGAGTCCAGGGGCTGATCCAGATGGGGTGCAGTGGCACAGCTGTACCCACTTCTTAGGACTGGAGTATACTGTGGGAGCCTCCAGGGACTTTTTAAAGTCCCTAAAGCAGGTTAAAATCCCCCCTCACTTCCCTTTCATGCTCAAAAGCATGTCCCCACCCCTCCCCTTCCCTCTTCTGCCCCTGTCACTGATGCTTTCTCCACTCCCCCAGGGCCAGGGAAATTCCAGTCCCCTTGCACTTATACCAAGAAATAAAATGTTTCCAAATAGGAGCTATTTTGGGGCACAAAAGGTGTTTGAAATGTTTCAATTGTTACTTCTGTCCACGCCCTGTGAGAACAGGAGAAAAGGTGGAGTACAATGACTGAGCTCAAGGCTTTGGTGCTTTGAGAACAGGTGTGCTAGGATAGTTTCTCTCCCCAAATACCTGGTCCAGTTCTTAGACCTCCAGCGGGACCAGTGGGGAAGCCCCATGATGAAAATCAACAGTGAGGGGGATTAAGTGACAGTTTTGGTAGATATACGGGTGCCAACTCAGTGACTAATATGCAGGATCCATGGGGAACTGCTCTCAGAGGAAAAGGTAGGTTTTGCAGTTGGTTCAATAAAAGATATCATGAAAAAAGCCCTGCTTATTACATTTTCTTTGAACATTATGGTGAAAACAACACTCCAACCCTACTCAGAGGTCAAGTTTTTCAAACTTTGGATGGTTTCTCAGGAAAGATCAACAAAGCACCAAAGAGTAAAAAACTGGAATATGACAAAGAGAGTAAAAGAGCACAGTCTAATGAACACAAGTGGAATACAACCCATTCTTGGAAAGCACATGCAACTGAAGGACAATTTAACAATATATTTTTGCAAACGGTACTTTTTGGGTATGGTCACGAGATGGCGCCAAAAGAGTAGCCTTGTGGCCTAGGAACCATGCCTTCTGTAGTGTGTAGAGAGTTTAGGGAGCATTACAGTCTCTGAAGACCTGAAAAGTGATGTGCTGAGAATGTGAGAGTGGTATCCAGGGGTGTTGTACAGTTAAACAACTGTGAGAAGGTAGATGTGAGTGAGATAGAAGGGTCAGATTCTCCTCATCCTCAGAAGCAATACAGGTTTCCAAAACAGGCTAATATTCTGGAGATAAGAGTCTTTAGAACATCAGGGGATTCTTGTGAAGTGCAGTTCAAGTAATGACTCTGTCATTTGGCCTGTATGGAAACTGAATGGGACCTGGTAGTTAAGAACAGACTACTGGAAATAGAATAAGTACACCCCATGATGGGCCCAGTTGTAGCAGCTTATCCAGAAGTCATGGCAGGCTTTCAAAGAGAGGCAAAGTGGACATGGCTGATGGATTCTCATAATTTCCTTTGGATCCAGATAGCCACTACACATTTGCTTCCACTTCTGAAGGTATCCAGTGTTCCTCAGTTCACTTCAGGGATTCCATAACTCACTAGCTCTCTTCCATACTCACTTGAAGGATTTTAAGCACGTTCTGGGGCAGTGAAAGTCTTGGGCAATATTTGGATGGCTCCCTGTTGCTCACAGAGGACACAGAGGAGCATTTAGCTCTGTTGGAGGGAATGTTGAAGTTGTTACCATGATACCTGTTATTGGGTTAGCGGGATGCCACCCATTCCTCTGGTTCTCGTCTGCCACGACTTGGATCTTATGAAGGGAAAAAAGGAATTAATGAGATGTTAGTTGGCACCCGTGGAATGACCAGTCTCGACCCGCTACGTTGATCAAACACACTTCATTACTTTTCTTATCTTTTCTCTTATAGAGGCCCGAGTTGGAGGCGGCAACCAGCTTGAGTATCTCACTGGATCACATTGGGACTCACGAGGAGATCTGCAGCTGCTGGAACTTTCAGGTAAGTGCCGGCAGGTGGTCCCACAATGTTAATTGCCTAGGTAGTAGTTGAGGTGTCAGGCAGCTTTGACTCCACACTGCCGGATCACCTGGGGATTCTCTGGCTTTCTCCCTCCACATGGGGTATTCAAAATGTAATCCCCACTTGGGTGCTCATAAGTCTTTAAAGAAAAATGAGGAGTCACCCCACCTGAGTCTTATGCCGCCGCTAATTGCCTCATTAGCGGTGGACACCCTCCGCATTCCTCACTCCATGTGGGGGCATGAACCTTGGGGGAAGCCTGGGGTTACCTCACCCAAGGGTCCACTTCTAGTGTCCCCAGATACCCCAGTTCCACTGGGTTCTAGCCTGGGGATGCCCTCTCCCTCACCGGGAGACTGATTGGCAACGTTCACTTGCTGGGGCGGATCTGCTGCCTGACGCCTCCGCCTTTCCCATGCTCCTCAGGACCTTGGGGTTTGCAGGCAAGGGGGGTTCTTCGGCTGTTGCCTGCTGCTCTCTTCAGGGATCCCCCACCTTCTGCCTCCACTCTCCCCACCTCCCTGGTACCATGAAATTTACCAGATAGCCGATTTTGCCCGGGCATTGCCCTACCACTTTGCTCAGGGATCCACCACTCAGCGTCTCAATTTCATGTACACTGGATACCTCCCAGCTTCACCACTCCCTGGGGTCCAGCCATATCTCTGGTAAGTCCCTTCTCTTCTTCCACATTCCGTCATCTGTCTGCTTCTCCTGGTGCCCGAAGGCATTTTCTTCGGGGCTTTCCCTGTCTTTTATCCCTAAAGCTTGATCATCATTGGTTGTCCGTGTCAGGGTGGGGAGTCTTCCCCCAGCTGTTGGGGATTTTCCCTCAAGTAACAGGGTTCTAACAGGGACCCTGTTACAATACCCATGTGTGTGATCTCAGTCTGGTCTCCGCAGCTGCTTTGGACATGGAGAATTCCCCTGTGCTGACTACCAATTAAGCTTCCTCAAAATGCTTTCTTTTCACCAACCTTTGGGGCCCTGCTTGCCCCATCACAGTACATTCACTGCATGGAAGACACAACCTGTAGAACTTACAACACATGACCCAAGGAAGTGCCCCTTATGTAGGAGTGTTGTCCTCACCTCATACTTCCCATTCTGCCTCCAGGCAATTGATGTTCCTTCTTCAACAGTAGCTTCTCCCCTTAATAGTGAATCGCACCAGTGAAGCTGAGGCATGCTACAACAAACCATGCCATAGCACCAAGTCAGTAATTGAGAGAATTCTTGGCGTCCTCAAGGTGTGGTGGAAATACCACCAGACTTCTGGCAGTAAATTACAGTACAGTCCCAAGAAGATTCACTATATATTCCCTGCATGTTGCATTCTATACCAGTATAGTTTTATTGCTGGTTTATTTCCCACTGGTTAAGTCTACACCAGAGTCTAGTAATTTACACTGGCATCAGGGTTTATGTCATGTGTCTACTCCTTTTTTTTTATAATCGCATATAGGGATTTTACCCTGGTGTAACAGTCTCATGTGTCCAGGTCCTTAGTGCTAGATTATGTCTCCTTGCTGGAGGAGTGAGGCCTTGATGCCTTTTCTCTCATCTATGCACAGATTCACAGAAGTTTAGGGCTGGACAGGACATCATGAGATCATTGGGTCCAGCTCCCCTTCTCTGGGCAGAAAAGATGGCTGAAGTCAAATAACCCCAGCAAGTTGTGTGTTTAGTCTCCTTTTGAAGATCTCAGGGTGGTTGCCTGCACCACCCCTCCTGGGAGTCTATTCTTTAGGTATTTGAATTAAATATGTGTTATCAAGAGCTAACCAAATAACAGTTTTAAATAGCCCATGTGAAAGACATGAAGAATGCATGGGAGCATCCCTTTCCTCTTCTTGCCCACGTTCTTATCAGTCCTGACCTGGAGCTCCTGGACTATGGATCCCATGGAGTCTTCAGAGAACCAACTGACTGCATGGGGCTGGCTCTGCCTTCTTGTCTCCAGCTGCTTCCTCATCTTAAAAACAGACAATAATGCATAAACAATTCCTTACAACCAGAGGCACTAGAGAGAAGCAGTGTATTTTTAAATGCCATCTTTGAAAATATTGAAGGAGCCAGTAGCTTAGACCTAAGAAGATGGGAAATTACTGAGGGAAGGGGTGGAGTTTTAAAGAGAGCTGGGTCATTCAGTAACAGTGGGTTCTGCCCAACTGTGCCAAGTAGACTTAATGTATGTAGCCGGGGTACACTGAAGGGGGTGTGTCCTGTCCTCCAATGACAGTGGTGGGGATCAGGCAGGGTGCTGATGGAAGGGCTGGCTACTAAAGCAGTTCCCTCTTCTCTCTACAGAGCCAGGCCGAGACCAAGTGCTTAACTATATACAATTTATTACTATAATAAATACTTAAGATAAAACATGAAATATTTACAATAAAGCTTAGCATATATCACTACATATAATATCCCACAATTCACATAAACCATATAACTTACAACATATATAATAATTAATACATTGAACGAGATAGTTAAGGTTACAACATGATAAACACATATGGGGACTCAACTTATATAACCCAAATAAATTAATAATATTTCCTAGACCTACTAAGTAACAATACAAATATACATATTAACACATTAAAAAATATAAACCATATAAACTTCCTTACAGAATACCCATAGCTATATAGACCTTGACACAACAACAGTCACCCAAATTGGGAGTGCACTCAGTACCTCCTCAAGGGGTTTCCCTGAAGCCCCTCCCTTTTAGGGCCCTGGGATGTAGACACGCCCCTCCCGCAATGGAGGTGGAGGTGGCAGACCCTCTTCACCCCTGTCAGCCTCCCCTCTGGGGTCCGCTTCCCTGTGTTGGCCTCCCCTGTGGGGCCCGCTTCCCCAGCAACTCACACTTCCTCTCTGAAACAGCCAAGGCTTGTCCTCTGGAGGCCAATCCTGCGAGAGTCTCTCTCCAGCAGTGCCTTTGGCTTTCCTTGATGGCCTGGCACCCCGCACTGGGGAGCCCAGGGCTCTCTCTCTCTCACAGGAGCCAAACCCTTGCATGCTCTGGTTCCTTGGTCTCACGCCAGGGGTCCTCCCTTTCCCGGGGTCTGCTCTGGGCACCAGGGCTCTTTTAGTTCAAGGCAGAGCCGCGCTGCAGGGCCCCGGTCACTCAGCCTAGGGCCGGGACTAACTTGAGCAGCTGCGAGCTGCTCCCAGGGTGGATTCTCTGTGTGCCAATCTGCATACCATGTGGGGCCCGAGCAGCTTCAAGCTGCTCCCAGGGCCAGCTCTCTGTGTGCCAATCTGCACACTGACTGCCCAGCCGCTTGCCAGGTTCGCAGGCTCAAGCCGCCTCAAGCAGCTCCTAGAGCCTGATTCCCCATGTGCCGATTCACACACTGCTGAAGCTCAAGCGGGGACCCGAGGATGGCCATCTCTGGAGCTCCTCTCTCCTCATGTCGTCTCTCCCCCAGCCTACCAAGCACACTCCCCTTTTATACTCTTCAGGGTAAAAAGGGTATACTCTTCACCCCCAAAGTTTTTCGGACCTGGCTGGCGCAGTTTCAGTTCAGGTCCAGCTGCTCCTTGCCCCCTCCCTTTGGAAAAAGGTGGGGCATTGCTTCCTTTGTGCTGCCTCCGGATTGGTGGGCAGGCTCCACCAATCAAACAGCAGACCCTCGATCCTGGGACTCGACCCAAGCTCCAAAAAGGTAAGCCTGCTACATGCATTTTTCAGTTACATCAATCAGCGTCTTCCTGAGTTTGCAGGAAGCCTGAAATACTTGAGCAGTGGCAGCAAACGTTTTTGGTAGGCATACCACAGATTAGCCCTGTACCCTCCTTGAAAACCACCCTGGTCCCTTTCCCTTACCTAATATACTACTCAGCTTTCTGTTCCCTGCCTAAGCTGCCACTCTGCTTTCTGTTTCCTGTCCTGTGCTTCCTGCCTGACCTGATGCTCTGCTTTCTGCCCTATCTGTCACCATGCTGCCTGTCCCCTCCTGAATCTGCCACATTATACACATAGATGCTGCTCATGCCACTTGCAGCACCCATGCCACCAGTTGGTCACCTCTGCACTATAGCATAGAGCTGGTCAGCCAGTCTATTTTAAAGCATTTTATAAATCAAATAAATTAACACAAATCTGTAAAAATAATACTAGCCCTGAAAGTGGATAGATGGGAATCAAAGAAAAGGGTTAAATCAGAGACTCAGCAAAAAAGAAGCTGCCTTTAACTAGGTGCCAAAACATCAGTCTTTCTTTCCCAAGTCCCCAAGAGCTCCCCCCTGCACAGTCTTTTATGGAATGATCACCATTATGGAATATAACTAACGCAACGCAGTTCTTAATGCTGATGTGATATCGCTGACAACCAGTCCAAACACTCTGCTTGTATCCAGCAGGCTAAAGCTGTTTCACAGTGCGAGGAGCATTTGAAGGAAGCAGATGTAGGGTGGTAATTAGACAGTTTGCTGAAAAGGAAACAGAAAAGGGATCTTAATTATAATGTTTCTATAAATCACTGAGGAGTGGATAGCCAATCAAGGCACCGTTTTTCTGTGCGCGCCAGGATAATTTATTTTTCTTAACCAACTTCAAATCCTAGACTAATGCTTCTAAACCAAGCCAAGCTCAGCAGCAGAGACACCAAATCAACAAGCCAAGATATCATGATAAAACCTGCTTTGATTATTAACCCAGTGCATCTCACCTGGGGAACCCCTTCTCCAGTACTGTGGGAACCTGCAGTGGTACCCTATAGAGAGACAACATTTTCCAAAAGAAACAAGCTGTCTCTGGTACTTACTGTAAGACATAGGTGTGGTAATTGTGTAATATTGCAGATTTCACTGTGGGCTGGATGCAAGCAAATTCTGACTTGTTCCTGGCAACAACTAGAATCAGACTGATAAGAAGTAAAAAATATTCATATCTATTTTGGTGATTTCAAAATAAGGATGTTACTTCAAGGACATTCCTACTTTTTCCCTGGAGGTAAAGTTTAATTCATAAGAACCTTTGTGGAAACCAGATTTCAAGTCTGTAGCAGAAATTTAAGAACCAGAAAATAAAATCAATTTCATGTCTAAATAAAATTTAATTCTGGCTGAAGTAGAAGTTGTTTCCAACAGGTGGATCATCTGTCTGGGGAACACAGCCACTACCACATAACAAAGGTGACCTGTCACACAGCTCAAATAGTTGATTGCTGACATGAATACACAAAGCAATACTGTTATTTTTATTTTTAACTGTATTAATGTAGCACTTAGGAGTTCTGTTGATTGACCAGAGCCCCTGTGTGCTGGATGCTGTACAAACACAGAACACAGAGCTGACCCATAGGCTTAGTAATGGGCAGCCAGCAATTCCTGGCCCAGCCAGGGGTAGAAATCTTTTTACACAAAACATTCAAATAGTTTCAAACAGCAACACATTTAGAAAAATCATAATCTGAGTAGAAAGAACCTGCAAATAGAATAATGCCCCAGTAAGTTATTGGTTTTGAGCTCAAAAAGATAATTTTATTTACCTTTATTATGCAGTATAGGCCTCGCTGGGGTATGGATCAATATAACCATTGATCAGTGCATGTACAGATCACACAGAGGTCCTGGTGACAGCATTGACCAAAGTAGGCCTCACTGAGAATGGAAATGGGCATACCATATACGGCTGACATGGCAGTACTGAAAAATCTATACTATATTAGGCTACACACAGGCCACTTGCAAGACCAACAGATAGAGAGTGATTGATAAGCTTGGTACAGGACACTAAAATATGGAGGGAATATATTCAGATCAAGATGACTTAGTAAACAGGTCTCTCTACTTAATGGGAAAGTTGCACTATCTGGTGAGAACTGTGATGTGAATGATGTCACTAAAAGATATATTTGTACTTGGTGAGAACTAGGATGTGTATGCTGTAAAGATGAAGTTGCTTTGATCAGTATATAAAAGAGGGCTTGCGAACCCTTAATGCTTTGTACTAAGCTAAGAAGTGCTTTCTGCTTGTACTATGTCTGCAAATAACTCAGCTAGCATTGTGTTCTGACTGGACACAGATGACTGTGTTTAGGTTTGTTTGCAGATAATAAACCTGGCCAAGCCTTTGTCAGTAAGAACCAAGCTGTGGTTTTTCTTACTGTATTAATAAGGTTGTTAGAGGCATACATTGCATACAGCAGTGACAGCAGCACCACAGATGGCATCCTAACACTGTGCAGAGAGACCACCCCAAATGAGGGAGCCTGAAATGACCAGTAACACCTATCCCTGACAACACTGACAGAGTCCAGTGACAACACTGGTAATACCCAACTACATTCTGACATCAGGAAGTAAGCAATATCATTTAATTCACAGTACTCACTTCACAGGAAAATATAACCATGTAACTAGAAAGCAGATGTTTGTGGATGGCCTTAGCTCTTGGAGCCTCATGACAGATCAGAATCTCTACATCATTTAAATACATATATTATAAGCATCAGTGATACAGCACCATCTTCCCAAGTTTTCAGAAAGCCTGAAGTACTAGCTCAGTGACATGAGCTGCTTAAAGCACCTCTGTCCTGAAACCTACTGCTTGGAGGTAGAGGGGAGATTGAACCATGGTATAGGTCCAAGAGATTGTACGTGGAGGCTGTGCTCATGGGTACTGCCTTATCATGGCTTTGCTTGGTGATGTCAAGAGAGGATTCTATGGAGAGTTGCCTGCTCAGCTCATTGTGGCTGAAGCCTCCCTTCTTTGTACAGGGGCAAGCGATGTCAGGGGAAACACCATGTACCTGGGTCCAGGAAGGCAATTTTCCTTAAGCGTTCCTGGGGATAAGTGTTCTTCTGGTGTGGTTTAGTACCCGCCGAGGTGTTGGGGCTTAAAGCCCACTTTATGGAAATGGGAGGCTCCTCCCTAGCTTGCTTCTGCGGCCATCTGGCTGATGGCAGGTGAAACTTGGGGGCATCTGAACCCCAAGCCTCTGAGCTTGGGCCTGCACTTAGGATGCCTGCCAAAAGACTTTGGAAATATCCGAAGCCCCGGTGGGGATGGAGGATGTTTGCTGGTTGTAGGGCCACTTATGGTTCTGGACTGACTCACGGATTTGGACTTGATTTGGCTTGGAATATGAAACATTTCTTAAAAAAAAAAAAAGAAGTGGTAGACTCTGTCTGCTTAAGGAACAGAGGCAGAGCCCCAGGAGATGGATTGCTTGACCCACCCTGTGTGGAGTGTGCCTGCAGCCCCAGATTAGTTAAATCCTGCCTTGAGCTAGGAGATAGCTGTAAACCCCATGAGGGCTCCCCAGACATAGGGACGGGTTAGAGAGGGGGACTCATTACAGAGAGGTACATGCATTTCAACACACGTAAAGGAGAGAAATTATTATGCAGAACTAATTGATTAAAACTGCCTTCTGCTGGCAAGGTGCGTTCCCAGTTCAAAAGAGCTTGTGATGCAAAATCCAGAATTCCAGAGAAAGATCAAAGGCATCATTGCTTTCAAATATTAATCACTTGCAAATCTCCACTGTTAACATTTAAATTATAAAGAATTCATGTCATAAAGTGAGGTTTTGATTTATTTTTCCATGGGCATCAACACCAACTCAGAACACAGGATTGTTTCATTAGTTGTTCTGATTTCTAATGAGAAAGAGGCTATTGCAGCAAGCCCTTAGCAGCTCTGAAATAAAAGATTCTGGGGCTAAAATAGTGAGAGAGCAATGAGGCAAGGTCAAAAGGGTGCTGGAAGGTTGACTCTGGACTAGGTAACTGGAGAGAAAGGGGTAGCGAGGCATAAGGCTCAAAGAGGCTCACATGAACAATGTGTTGGATTCTGTCATGGATTGCTAGCCAGTGAGCCCCTTGCCTTGAGGAGCTTTGACTGAGTTGCACAAATTCTAGCTGCTGTCCTGCAGTAAGTTTGAATTTTGCATGCAAGCTGAAAAACAAAAGAGGTTGAAGATGGTATGAATACTTTTACTAAAAGAGAAAGTGTGAGGGTGGAGCTCTAGGAAATAATGTGCTCAGAGTAATGTGCCCAGTATCAGAGACATAGCTTAGAGGTCATACAGAAACTCTTTCCTTGCTGGTGTTGTACACACAACCATCAACCAAGCTTTCTTTCCAAGTTTGGCTTTTGCTCCCTATAGGACCTTTCTCTTTTTGTTCCTACTTCTATCTGAGGGAGACTCCAAGCCTTCTCATGGCTGAAATCCAGTGGTTGTCAACCTTTTTAGACTCAAAGCACCTCTTGTTAGACTCAAGGTACCTCTCAGAAAATGCCAGCTCTTACCTTCTACTCATTTTTTGATTACAGAAAAAAGAACAACTTTTCTGTTGCAAAGAACTCAGAAACACGCCAGAATGCTTTTGAGACTAGATTCCTATTTGAAATCTCGGGGTTTATGTTGTGAATCATTTTTGTACACCTAACAGTGCTAGTATTGCATGGCACTCCATTTAAAAGGATCTCATGATACCCTGGTTGAGAATCACTGCTCTTATCAGAAATGCTTGATCTGGCCTCAGAGTGACTCGGCAAACACAGCTCTTGCTCTGCTAAGTGTGTATGAGGACCTGACATCTGGATAAATTAACAGAAGAGTCCTGCATCTCTCTATGGGACCCTAGAAACTACTAGATTGTTACAGATATGTTAATTTGGAGGCAAAGATTAACAGACAAAAAAGCACATAAATAGATTTAGTCTGCCTAAAAATAATGATGGGGAAGACATGAGAAATGTGTCTAGATATCACCAAGAGAGAGAGTGTTTCCTGAACACTGTGGGATATATCTGTGTGTGTGGAGATCAAATTAAGGAGACAGTTTGAATTTAGGCTATCGTATAGCATAAATGCAAAATTAAACCAAGACCAACAGAAATGCTTCCCTTAAAAAGATCTAATAGAAACTTTTTTCTCTCTTAAAAAAGCTTGTCACCTGTGGTGACAGCCAGCTTTATCATTGTTCGAGGAAGAGATGGAGAAATTGACTAGATTATATGCAATACAAGAAAAATACTTCAAAGAAACCGCAAACAGCTTAACTAATGAAACATACATTAGATTTAAAGACTTCATCTTTGAACATCTAAGGTGCTCTACTAGTAAAGCAAGTTCATTATGTCCATTCATTAAAAATTAGATTTTTAATCTTAATCAGTCCCTTTAAGCATGGGGAATCGCTTCTCATTTCATTGCCTTATGGCTCTGTGATCTCACAGAGCAGAGACTCCCAAATTTTAACCCAGGCTTTGCAATGGACTCATTCTGTGACCTCAGGCCAGCTCACTTCACCAAGCTCTCTGTTAGTTTTGCCATCTCTAAAATAAGAGTGCTAACTAGCAGAAATCACAGAAGACAAGAGGTGCCATTACTTAATGTAACTGCTTTGAAAACAAGAAGGAGGGGGAAGTGTTGGGCTCAGGACTAAAATAGCAGAGGCTGTTGCAGGTCAGATTCAAGGTGCATCTGAACTGTTGAAAGGGGAAAGTGGGTAGAAAGTGTGTCACATGAAAGGCATTGTGTACAATCTCTCATTAGTTGTGTAAAACAGGAAGCCATACTGGATGTACAGATTGATTCTAAGCACTGTCATCCCCTCCCTCCCCCTCACACACACTCTTCCCTTTTATCTGCTCAGATCTTAAAAGACAAACACTTGGAGTGGTGGAGAAATGCTTTTGTTAGGAGTTAATATGCTTGGAAGCTTCTATCCGCTTACTGCTTATTGCAGAGCAGCAGAAGTGAGTGCGCACAAAAATGAGTGACAAAGGAGTAAAAGGCCCTTAGGAATGAAAATGCTTCTCTGAGAGGGACAGAGATAGAGGAGCAATCACAAGCGTATAACAAAATAAGTCGTTTTAAGTTCTGATACCTGGAAACAGAGATCATCTTTTAACTGCCAGTGCTTATCTGGTGCAGTACAGATCGCTCTGCCTACGGCACTGACCGAGAGTAGATAATGGGGCTGGCTTCACTGATGTCAGGTGCAGTCCTGCTTCAATTTTTTCTTCATTTGAGCTGCCAAGTTTTGTGCTATCCCACGTGTGCCATTTTGTGCAAATATATTCAATGAGATAACTTGAATACCTGCCCACGATTTGCATCTTATAATAAAGTTAGACTTATGGACCGATGCATCTAATTCTGGGCTGCTGCCTGACTCCTTATGCAGGGAATTAGCTCCTTCCCAGCCTAATCCTGTGTGGAGTACATTTACCATACTTGGGGTGATAATAAAGCATACCTGTCTGGTGCTTCTAAAGAGTCTGATTCCCTTTTGTTCATATTTTAAAACCTTCCATGTTGACAAAGCTTCCCCACGATGCTGGAATATTTACAGTCAGTAACAACCATTCCCACCATTCTCCTCCCCCAATAAAACAGCACATCCTCCCCATGTGCAGAATGTCCCATAGCCTGGCCAGGAACACAAACCAAAAATTCCCTGAAATCTGCTAGCTGCTGTGCTTAGCCAATCTAGGGTGAGAGCTGCTCCGATAGCTTGTGAGAGTTACAAGAACAAAAGGGATGAGAGAGCTAAAAATATGCACGGGCCTGGTTTAGGCACCTCCCTCATAATGAACAGGTAGTATCCTCTGCAGACCAGCATTTAGCAAGTTAAAATTCCTCTAGCACAACTTTAAGGGAGGTATTTGTGAAGTATGCAGCCTCAAATTACTATTCACAAAGCTGCTTTTGGAATCATTCAAGGATTTCATCACAGCAAAAGAGCTGGAGAGAGACTTTTTATAATGAGAGTTTCAGTTGTGGAGCACAAGATGCTAAACAGAAGAATGCACTGGCTTCCTGAGCCAACACAGACTAGCCCAGCTTGACTCCTGCCACCCAAGAGCCCTGAAAGTCACAACTAGTTTGTATATAAATTTACATCAGCTACTAATTTGTATTACAGTAGCATGTAGGGGCTTTAGTCACAGAAGAGTCCTTACTGTCTTACAAAGTTATGCATTGATTTGCATACGCCTGCCAATACAACAATATATCTGAATAAACAGAATCACAGAATCAGAGAGAAGTAGGGTGGAAGGGACCTCCATACATCATGTAGTCCAGCCTCCTCTACAAACCTAAAGCACTTAGTGCTATTTTCTCTTTTTCTCAGCTCCTATCCCTTCCCTCTTGTCCTTCCTGTTTTCCCTCCCCATCTTGTCTTTTTAGTTTGCTTCCTGCATCATCAACTTTTCTTCTGTTCCAAAAATTTATTTCTTCTTTGAATGAATCATGTGTGAGGGATCAGTGATTCAACCATCTAAATGTGCATCTTGACCATGGAATCTATCAGGAAAATCACAAAAATCCAAGTCTGAATTCCTGATTTCACCAGTCCCAGGGTATGTTCAAAGACCCAGGCAGCTGTCCCAAGGCTGGCCTTTCATCGAAATCATATTCAACCTCCTCTGTACATGGTTAAAATCCAGGGTTTGGGAAAGACAGCCCAGGAGTCATCTGACCTATGAGATTTCTGTC
This sequence comes from Alligator sinensis, assembly GCF_000455745.1. Taxonomy (NCBI): domain Eukaryota; kingdom Metazoa; phylum Chordata; order Crocodylia; family Alligatoridae; genus Alligator; species Alligator sinensis. Next base: position 395,918 of record NW_005842541.1, read on the forward strand.
CTATAGGAGGCAGTGGCTCACTTGCTTAGAGTTATTTTCCAGGTAGACTATCCTGCAAGAAAGACTGTGAACTCCATTGGGAGGACTGAAAAAGTCTGATAAGGTGATTGGAAGTTTGGCTTCTGAGTATCATTTTCTGCAAGTAAATCAGCCCCTAGATGGGAAGAGTTAAAGACAGCAGTACTGTGGTTGGGAGATGAGGGTAAAGTAAGGTAAGCAGATAAGCTAACTGCCTGTATACTGCTGGAGGAGGAGGAAAAGGAAACTTGATCCTTCAGAGGCCTGTATTGCTGTCCTGAAAGAAGGAAAATGAGACTGCAATGCAATTTCTTTCTTGTTTAAGCAGGTTACTTTGAAAACCCCAGCTGTTGTTCATCTTGTCAGCAAGACCTAGGTGCTGCAAGGCCTGTCCCCTGCTCTCAGCACTGGCATCCCATAGAATCAAGCCCTTGGTGTCAGCTCTCCCCTTCACCTGGGGTCTGGTTTGTAGGTAAGAGTATCTGCCGGTCCCAGCTGAAGACAGTGGTCAAAAACTCTGTTGCAACAAAACCCGAGGCATTTTTACACATACTCTAGGTGTTGGGGGTGTGCTTTAATTAGAACTGCTCTCAGAGCTCACCCGATGAGCTTTAGATAAAGCACCCAAGCCATTTTGCAGCATGGGGATGCCAATACACGAGATGTGGAAGTTGGATGGAGCGCAGCAATTACTATGCTCCATCAGACTCAACTAATTGAGTCTATTCTGACATTCTGCTATTACAGCATGCTGGCACAGCCTCGGGCCTTGTGTACAGACACCCCCAGTTCTTGTGGTGTGGGCAAAACCCATCTGCGGAGGGGACAGTCTTGGTCTAGTCCTGTATTTCTACAGGCTGAACTCCCCCAGCAACTGAACCAGTCTGGGGCCAGTCTCTGCAGCTCTAAACATGAACGACGCGTTCCCCGAAGGCTGGGGGGCATAGCGACTGCCCGCAGGCGGCAGTGGTGTCAGTGGCAGGGGCATGGCAGCAGTGAGCGGGGAGCTCCTGCAGGCCACTGCGGGGGGTTGTGGTGGCAAGTGCTGACCAGCAACCACCCCCAGATGCCACTGGTGGTGTTGGTGGTGAGGGAGGGGTGGCGAGCAGTGACGGCCCATTGCAGGGGGTGCACATGTATCTGTGTACACCGCCGACGTGTCACCAATGGCTCTGGGGCACAAACTGCCTCAGCTGCAGCAGGGGAGAGGCTGAACTGTGCCTTTATGCACAAATAAGCCCGCTCTGCTCCTCTCCTGCCCAGCCCACGGGCAAGCAGCGAGGGTCCGTCACGCCGTGCTGGCATAAGGACCCTACACGGGGCAGAAGCTCAGGTTCCTCCGCTCCCCCTGGAGCCCTCCCATCCCGCGTCTCTCTGCCCCTGCGCTTCTAGCTACAGCCGGCGGTCTCCCCCAGGCTCCTGGGGTCCTTCCAAGGGCGCCCTGAGAAGCCGCACAGTATGAAACCGGGGACGTCCGGCCGGCGACAGTCCGTGGCCTTTCCCAGCCCTGCCACGTAACCCCGCTCTGGGCTTTCTCCAGAGTCAAAAGCCGGGCGCGGCCCCCTCCCCGCCAGGGGGCTCCGGGCGGAAAATGCGGGGAACTGCTGCACCGCCCCGGGAGGGGGGCGGGGGGCACAGGTCCCCGGGGGCTCCCCGCAGGGCGGCCCATCCCCTCTGTGAC